>NW_009734481.1:0-19662 GCF_000703405.1 Apaloderma vittatum | reverse complement strand
CCTGCAAAATCAGAAAGCATGGACGGCTATTATTCAACGATTACAGCCTACGGAGCACATGGCTCCCTACCATGGTGTAGCTTTCTGATTTAAACTGTTTTGGTGTAGGATGGTGCAAAGCAGACTGGCCTCGTTTAATCCCCAGGCAACACTGCCTCTCCAGCGATACTTGGAGAAATTCATCCTCGGCTAGGTTCCCACCCTGCACAAAGGAAGGCTTTGGGCATGCAAAAGGAGAAAAGCGCTCTGGCCCAGCAAGTAGATAAACTGGATCCAGCAGTTGGGTCTTTGTGTGCGCTTCTAACGGCGAGCGATTTCTGTTCCAAGCAGCCTCCAGAGATGCTGAGGTTTTACTCAGGAGGTTATATTCACGAAAGCATTGCACTTCCTAATAAAGCCATGGCTAACCCCAGGCAAACCAAACTGAGTAGGCAAGAGTGCCCGAGAGGCTGAGCAGGAGATGCTGCTCAGCTTTAATTCACAGGAGGGATTAGTGACGCATCAAGGTTGTCTAAATGGCTTAACACACCCTAACGCCACACAAACCTCCCGCTACTTGGAACGCTACGAGACCTACACAGATGCACATTATGGGATTTTCAGTGATAGAGGGAGAATAAAAGGAAACAGCAAATGCTTTCCAGCTGGCAGATATAAATGCTCTTCATCTTCCTCTGAGACATGTGCAGGTTAACTTCAGCTGATGACAGATCTCTCATCCAAATGTTGCTCCAGATAACACGAAGTCGTTACACTTACCCTGCAACGAACCTAAACAAGGTAACAGTCTTAAAATCATGTGTCCGTGTGACTGCAGTCATAACTTACGGAAACATATTAACTTTAAATACAGGAACAAGGCAGAAGCTTTGAATCCACTGCCTTAAACTAATGACACACTTGGATAAATCGAGCCTCACAAGTTAAGTACCAAGGGAGGCAGCACCTTAGAGACCAGCTGCTTTAGGTCAGGCTATTACACCCCGCTGCTTGGAACGATAATAAGAAATCAGCTGCCTGCTAAAGCAAAGTGCCAGATACAGACCATATGGCAATGATGCAACACACAATTAAGAATAATTCAGAGACAGAAAATTAATGTCCTACAATTGCCAAAGGCTCCCCGGACACTGAAGAGGAAACAGAATGGACCCCACAGCCATTTAGTCCCTTACATTTGTTTTCACGAAACCTGAAAATGTGATTACTTTCAAACTGAATCTGTTCACATATAATTCAAAAAACAAAGGCCAAGTGGAAGGCAAACAAAGCGCAGAGATAGAAAAAGCAGCAGCACGCAGACATTTTTATATCCAGCAGGATAGCTGGGATTAGCTAGCTGAAAGGGAATGCACTCCTGGGGACGGAGCAGCCTTTACAATCACCACTTTGTCATGCTCTTCATTAAATAATTCAGGAATGTATAACACCATTTGCTTACTTTAGGATTAAATTACAAAATAAATCCCCCAAGGCCAGAGCAATATTGCAGTATCACCCATGTTCTCCTAGAGTTCCTTTTATAACTCCAGGGCATCAGACCTCATTATAAATAGCCACATGTTTTTAAATGCCCCATCAAAGCTCTCGTTTTATTAAGTCTGACTGATGACTCCACAGTAATAAGTGATGTGCTCTGAAGCATCTTGTGTCTGTATAAAGGAAGCACGATGAGACATCTTCCCGGCCGTCGGGGTGAAGACGGTACCGGACGTCCTGCGGAACGCTGGGGAATTCCCCTCATTGTAGCCGCGCAGCAGAACAAACACAGGGCTGAGCGAAATGCATGGTGCAGGGGCAGAGTAACTGGGGTGGCGTTCCCAGCACTTCACCCACTGCCAAGCACTACTGCGAAGGAGGAAGGGCTGGGGCTATTGCTCCAGCTACAGAGACCTGTCAAGTAAGCGCCTTAGAGACAAACGGCAGAGGCCGGTGGGCTGGTGCTAGCGGCAGGGGCCAGCGACCCAGAGCACTGCTAGATCTGACAGGAGGAAGATGGCAAAGGCTCGGCTCACGAGGGCAGGGGTCCAAGAGTGACCCTGTTGCAGCGATGGGACCGGGAGCAGCTGGGCAGCAGCAGGGTGCCCTCCTGACGGCAGCTGCTCGCCCTGCCCAGCGCCTGCGCTGCTCCGCACGCAGCAGCAGGATGCTCCGGCCTTTGCGGTGCCCCCATCGATGGCTGCCAGGGGTCTCTCTCCCCACCTCCAGAGAAGAGCACTAGTCAAGGAGGTCTCACTGACCCTTCTCCACATGCTGCTCCTCACTTCCTACCGCCTCCCACTCCCGCGAAAGGCACATCTCAGCCTCTATTTGCGGAATGCCTCCTGGCACAAGCGCTGCTGCGACCCTGCAACATTTGGCCCCTGTGGACACTGCCACAGGGATTAGGTCCATCAGCTTTGCTGACGTTACTTTGAGAGGGATGGATACTTGGCACAAACCTTAGGGAAAAGGGTAGAAGAGAACTATGCACCCTGAAGTCATTTGCCATAAAACCCCGTTAATAACAAAGTGGCTCACAACATCAGTCTGCACGCAGCAACCAGTACTGTTTCTCTCAGGACCCCAAATTAAATGGGAACAGCAAAGATGATGCAAAAAAAGAGCTTTCCAATATGTGACTGACTACAGTAAAGCATATGTGTTGTGCTCAGTATGAAAACATATATTCTGTCTTCATAATACTGAATGTGGGCCAAGCAATAGAAATTTCAGATTGTGTGGCTGTTTTTCCGAGAGAAACAGAGAGAACACGAGTGTTTGTCATGTACTGTCTCTGCTAGTAAAGGTCATGTGAGCTTTTGGCCCCTGCTCTCTCCCAGGGGACTAACGATCAAGAGCTTGCACAAACAAAGCTGAAAAGCAGATGCAGCGCTTCACTTCTTGTGGAAATGCAGAGCAGTGAGAAAGCGGAGCAGAGAGACACAGCCTGCACTCGGGAGATCTCTAACTTCACAGGGCGCTGTACTCCAATTTACCGAAGGGTAATAAATTGATCACAGACATCTCTGTATCAGCTACACCGTCTGTTGAGATCTGACAGGAGCAAGAGGAGGGACAACACGAAAGTGCCATCTGACCCTGTGGCAGAAAAGGTGCCACAGCTGTCTGGCCACAGACACACAAAACAGGCAAGGAGATGGTTCGCTCAGAAGAAAGGAAAAAACTATATCTGTCATCAAATTAACATTGATCTCTAACTGCCAGCAAAATATTTTGAAACGACTCTTCTTGAATGCCCCAGGGGAACAAGCAATGGATTTGTAGACCGCAGAGTAACGTGGCCACACTCCAGCCCAGGGGGTCATAACAGAAAGTCACTCCACAGCTGAGCAGTCACCTGTTTGAAATATCAGTGATTGCAGATGGCGAAACTGGTTTAAACTGAATAAACGAACAGGCCCACAGAGGGGTGGGCTGCATCGCTTCAGATGGGAGGATGTTTAAACTAAAGATCACGATGAAATGCGCCACCAAGAGCTCGACTCTCTCTTTTTTGATTACTTGCACTTGGACAGAAATTCGTGTTTTCTGTTCACTCAGTGATACGTGAGGTTTTATCCTGACAGTATCTGGAGTGATTGCTGTCACGGTGGTCATAAAGAAAAGCTAAAGAGGGCAGAACAAGAAGCCTGCTGAATTTCCTGACTCTTCACTTCTCCACCTATAACTTTATGCATGTAGGAAGCAAAGATTCTGCAAGCAGCTCATTTTACAGAGAAACAGTCAACTGCTATTAAATGCACCGTTCATTAAAAGTCTTCATCAGTGTTCAGAGAGGTCAGATACAATTCCCGCTGACTTCAGCGGGCAGGATCACGCTCTAACAGCCTGATCCAGAGACAACAAAGGCCAGCAGAAGATGCTCATTGATTTCAGCAGACTTTAGATCAGGTCAGGATCGCGCCCATTCACTATCACACAAAAGGAAACTTTGTCATCAAAATGGAAATTAACTATCTTTTCCATCCCATATCATTAGGGAAAATTCACAGCATAGTTGATGGAAAAGAAAGATTCAGTCCGAAAAACGATGTTGTCGTTCAGCAAGGAAGGTATCTCGGAAACAAAAGCTCTAACAAGAAACATCCATAAACGAAGCACTTGAAACTCGACACTAATCACATGCTGGAGAAGAAGAGCTGTAAAGACTGAACTCCTCTTGTCTGTGTGCTTGCTGCCTCACACAGGAACCTGCAATAAGGATGCTATAGCATTTTCACGTCAGGCTTAACTGCAACAGAGTCATCACCTAAATAAGCGTATTCTAAGCAAAATACTGTCTTTGCACGCGCCTGTTTCTTTGGAGGAATAGCTGAATATTTAATGCCGGAACCAGAGGTACTATAGCGTTAAAAGAACTACAATAGGAAGAAAAGCTAGGGAATGATCAGCAAAAAGGAGCTACAACTGAGCACTGAACTTTTTCTTGCGTCTTCGACTGTATTTTATCAAATGATAGATGAACAAATACAACACAAATCATGATTTATCCTACAGCTTTACATAAAAGTCCAATATAATGTAATATGGGGTTTGTCTAACTTAATCACAAAGGGTAGGGCTTTACGAAACCGTGGCATTTCCACCCTGACAATACTGCTGTTTGGATCTCCCATCTCCAACACCCCGCGGTCACTGACACTGGACTGGGGCAATCTTAAAAGAAACCAGTAGAGAAAACTATTTGTCACTCAAATTATTGGGTGACATCTACATACAAAAATATATATATACTGTAAGCTCTTTGCTGCTCTGTAGGGAAATATTTTGTCAATGTACTGTCAACTACAGGTGGCCAACCCTGCCCCACCACGATCGATGACGCTGGGCTCCAGGGCCTGTCTCATCTTGTGATATTTGTGTTCTGTGTCAAAACACACAAGCAATTCTCCCACAGCCAAAAGCCCACGCTCTGACCTACGGCCACGGCACAGAGTTCTCCGCACCAAATATGCTTTGTGCTTTCTTCACGGCGGGATGCATTGACAAAGCCACCAGAGAAAGCTGGAACAAAACTGGTGCTGAAGCTGACCTGTACAGAGTAGAGGTAAGAGCGAGCAGCTAATGAAGAAGTTCATTAGGAGGAGGAACTGGATTTGATTAATTTCTTCATAACACTGATTGACTTGGACAGCCCATTTCACTAACATTTATACTTCAGTGAAACCTAATTATGATTTCACTGAGTGACAGGATGACAGAAAACACACAATGAAATTTTGAAAGGGCAAATTAGGTTGCTGTAATTGCTTGATAATTACTTTTCAGTACTCGAGGATCCGAAATCGTGTCAATAAACACCATTCAGAGGGCATTCTTGCACCTTATGTCAGTGCTACCCTGGAGGTGCAGGTGGCTCCTTCCCCAGGGAACTGCCCGGCAGCAGTCACCAGCCACGCTTTGTCTTTGGTGCCCCAGGGCAGCAGCCTAACCTGTTCCACCCTCCCAAAGCTTTTACTCCACTAACACTGCCGTGGGTTTGGCTTTGACATTGACGCAGGGATTAAAGGCACAACTCTGTCAAGCAGTTAGGTCAGCTCACACTCCTGTCTCTTAGAGCTGAAGATGGTTTGTACCAAGTGGCTCAAAGGAGAACGTGAATGAGTGGAAGAGGCTCAGACATGTGTCACCTTTCGGTGCAGATGTGTGTCACCTTCCTGCTTTGACTGCAGTTTTGCAAAAAGCATTTGTGAATACACACAAGGGATGAAGGGAAACGAGCATAGGCACAATGTAATAATCTTGGAGGGCAGGAACCAAGTTATTTAAGAGAATTACAGAACAACTGATCAGGCTAATGTCTACAAGGGCAAGTTATGCCAGATCTCAGATGCCACAGTGGGACCTTGGCCCCAGCTGAGGGGGCAGTATGTATGTGATGGTGTCTGAAAAACCATCCATATCTCAAGTTCAGAACAAAATCCGACCCAAACCGAAGGTTTTGTATGAACATAATGAGTTATAAACTCCCAAGTACAATCTATCTTTACCCTTGAAGCCGACCTTATCGGTATCACGGATGGCAGGTGTTTAATATGCAAGCTTCCTAATTCTTCTTTGAAAAGCTACCAGAGGAATAGTGGGCTATAGAATATATAATGATTTCGTTAGCCCCTCAAGTCTTTCACATATGCGAGCCAGTGGAAGATGGACTAGACAATTCCATGTTATGAATGGACTAAACCAAATGTAAATTAACTTTATTAGATTTATTAAAAAAAAAAAATTGCAGCCAAAATCCTTATCATTTCCTAAATGCAGTGTTTGGAAGCCTCTGTTTAAGTACTGCCTAGCTCTGCTGTCCTACAGAGCTTCCACTGCTGTATGGAGTATCCAGTTAAGAAAGGCATCAGCTTAGTTTTGGAACCAACAGATTTTAAAGGCTCCAGTTAAGGTCCAAAGGAAATATGTTAGCAGACTGAGCATGTAATTTCAAGCAACCCTTTTAAAAAATACAGGTCAATATCTGAAGTGATGTGATGGATGTGTGATTCTCATGACTGCTATAAAAATAAGTGAAATTCAGGCAGAGTTAGACAATGGCTGGAAAGGAGGACTTTGTGTGTGAGGGCTGAGGTGGAGCTCAGCAGCCCTTTGTCTTCTCCTCGGTAACTAGCTCTGTCTAGAAGTATAGTCTTTTACAAACTGAAAATGCAGATTATGCAGGTTCACCCAATGATTTCTGGCCTCTGAACAGAGACTGTTCTCCTAATCCACAGATTCTCTCCCACCAAAGACTATTTTTTTTTTCCTGGCAGATGTTGAACAGATGCTTTTTATTATAAACAGATGGGAAAGATTTTTCAATTACCAATTATTCAAAGTGGCAAAAAGGCCTGTTGCATAACTTAGAGACAATATTGAAATAATATTTATGCACATTTGAAAAAGAAAATTAAAATGATATTATGTATCTGGATTATATTAGAATTATCACTATATTTATCACGTTCGACATTTTATCCTATTCCAGTTTAATGGAGGCAGAGCCCTGTGCAGAACGCCGACACTCCCCAGCACGGCACGACAGCCCCGCAGCGCGGTGGGGTCCCCGCTCTGCTCCGTTCCAGCCTCTGCTGGCAACGAAAACTGCTCATGGCTCTTTCACAAACTCCTGACACTACTAGAAAGCCAGAGAGCTTCAGTTTAGAAGCAGCGTTGCTGAACACCAGGACAGTCTGTAAGGACTAAAACTGCAGTTCCTAAGCACAAGCTGAATTTCTTATCCCCAGTATCCAAGACGCGCAGTTCCGAGGAGAACAAAACCCCGGCTTAACGCGAAGACAACACGCTGCTCTCCTCCTGTTCAGGCAAACTCAGCGAAGGAGCAGCCCCGTCAGCCCCGTGCCAGGTTTGTCATCCGAACCTGTCCGGAGTGGAGTGGACCGGAGGTGCGGTGCACATCCCCAGGGGAGCCCCCCCCATTCTGACCTACAAAGCCAGGTGCTTGCAGCAGGGTCTGTGAAGCAGAACAGCCAATAAACACACTTGTTTTCAGCACCATTGCCTGCGGTAATCAATATGAATTACATCCAAAAAGTCTGAAATTATACTAAAAAAGCACTAACTTGAGTCTGAAGGAGAAAGGCAGTGGAGGAAAGGTCACAAAAGAATTAGAAAATGTCAAGAGGGAACTCCCGTACCTCGGCAAGCACACCCAATACACTCCCACGGTAACAGCGAAGGAAGCCAGAACTCTCTAGTTAGAAAGACTGAAATGGGCTAAGTTCTCTTAACATTGCCTTTTCTGAGCAGTTTAAATCTCATGATCGTGTTTCTATACAATTAGATGAAGCCTTCATTTACTCACTAACCTTGGTGATGGAGAAAGAGAACACAGCGTAACAAAAGCACCCGCAGGGCCTGAATCTAACCGTGCCCTGAGATTCTGGGGCAGCATACGACGGGAACTGGGCTCGACAGAGCAAAACACTGTAACGCCCAGCAAGAAAATAACCCCCGGCTTTGGAGAGAAGAGCAGAGCGGAGCTGCTGTGGGAGCACTCCCCTACAGAAGGAACCACCAGTAACCAAGAACATCCTTCAGGCTGGGAAGCTGGTCAAGAGGGAAGTTTTTCTCTGCTTAAACAGATGTGCTGAGCATGGTTTTTTCTAGCAGTGGTGGTACTTATGTTTTAACTACATGATTCCCATGTAGCTCAGTGATTTTAAAACATTTATCTTACAGCAGTGCCTTTTCTAAGCTTCTCCGGAGAAAATCTTCCACCTTAGAAAATAACCTTCCAACCTCGAGAACGTTTGGAGGAGGATGAAGAATTAAAGCTTGTGCAGAAGCTAAATCCATAACAGGGAGTTATTTTTACTTTCAGTATTACCCCCATTGTCTCTGCTACTCCTTGGAGTTATCTTGAAAAGGAAAAAAAAGAGGTGATATATTTTCCTGTAACCTCTTCACTAACACTCCTCTGTTAACATAATTCAAATATTTTAGTACTTTCTGAAGATTTTTACAGCATCAGAAGTTCAGTGTATGCCCCCTCACCCCAATCACTGGTGGGAGCAAACTCAGAAAAGCTCCATGGAACAACAGCCAAGCAAAATCACAGAACTAGACTAATTGTTCGGCTCCCAACCATTTTCATCAACGCCTTCAGCAACTGTAATTGTTTGATTTTCAGCAGCTTTCTTTTTCAAATATTAAAACAAGAACAGATTTTCCTCTTAATTCCTGTTTGATTGCAGAGGGAATTCATGTGAAAGGATATTCCTGGATATTCAAATGAGCTGTTAGAATTGATGTCTCAAGAAGTATTTAGAAAACATACGAACCACGTGTGTTCTTTGGGACTCTTTGTCAGGGCAGATGCAACAATAGACCTTAGGAAACAGGAGCAGATGTTATTCCTACACTCTTCATTTCAGAGTATTTAGAAATTCATGAGGCTTTTGTAGGTTTTATGAATCTTCTAATAACGGTGCAGCTGTTCAATTCAGAGCTGCAGAGATGTCCTCAGATGTTTGGGAGAAGGGGCGACTGCGGCAGGCAGCGCTGGAGCAGCCACGGCTCGCAGGTTGGCAAGATGTCCTCTGCAGAGGCCAGCCAGGTGGGGTCTCTCCTGCCTCCCCTGCCCTGGACAACCACCACTGCGTGGCCAGCAGCCCCTCGGGCATTCCAAGGCCACGCCGCCTCCCTCCCTTTTCAACAGGGATCTCGAAGACAGTTCAACTGTCTCTGAACATTCCCACTTCCTGCATGGGCAGCACTATGATTGTTTTGTGATTTTATGAAAAGAATCACTTAAGTTGTCAACAATAGCGCAGCAATTCATTTACTGCAACACACTAGTGCATTCTCATTAAATTCTGGTCAGGCAGGACGCAAATCACATTGCAGATGGTTTCACTGGAAAACGTGTATTCGATCAACAATTGCACCGTGCTGAACTCCATTTGATTTCTAAGAGCCAAGCTGTTTTACACTAACCCTCTTCCGACAGACCTGCATCCCTTCTGGATTGTGAAAGTCCAGATGGAATAGTTAGCTCCTTCCTTGTTCTCCATTTTTGTTGGTGCACCTTGCATTTACTTTAAATTCACTAAAGGTATTGTTCAGGCTCTTTATTCTTCTGCTGGTCTTGAAAAACATTGCTTCATCTTACTCACCTAGTAACTGGATGGTCCACAGAAGAAAAAGACATTTTAAATACTGTGCTTGGCTACTCTCCAAAAGGTAGGACAGTGTATCACAAGTTTCTGTCCCGGGTCTAGTGTTTGAAAAATACATTTTAACTGCCTTTAGGGTTCTGTGAATATGGCAAATCACCTCTCTAAACACAAAATATCAGTGATAATTGGTCGAATACAGTAACCACTCAGAATCCCTTCATCACATAGCAATCTAAGTTTACTTTAACAACAGTAACATTTATTTTTTCAGAAGCATTCACAGTCTACATTCCATATTTTCATTCTTCAGATGTGCTGTATGTGTTCAGTACGGGCAGTAGTGATACTAAGACAAATACTTACTAATCAGTGGTAGCTGAATTTGATATTACTGAGCACAGAAGAGAGAGTGGTGAAAGAAAATACGTAATTCGGTTAATAGGAAGTGTTGCTTCCTGCTGCAAGAAATTCAGCCTGAACAGAAACAAGACAGGGCTTAAAGTCTGTGGGAGCCTGAAGCTGCAGCTCTCATTTCAGCAGGTAGTCAGCCTGACAGGTTTGGGCTATCCAGAAAAACTAAAGCTAAAGGAGACAGATGCAAGTACGAGCAATTCTAAGAGATGCTTTTCACTCAGTGCTGATGATGGATGTAATACATGTCCACAGGGGCTACTTTAAACTCTCAGAAAAGCAAGTTGCCCAGATAAAGCTGGAGTAAATGGTTTGAAAGCTAGCAGAACTGTAACTGATTACGTGATCGTTCACGCAAAAGCTTTTAAAACTCCCTGTGAATTGTAACAGTTTGACTTGAGGAGTTAGTGCCTATATACTTTTCTCAATTTTCCTGGCTTAGAAGCTAAAGGAAACATTTGCCAGCCATTTTTACAGTCAGTAAGATCGAACTAGCACACTCACGCATACACACAAAACACGAGAACAGCGCAGAGCTCTGGGCCTGCAGCCGTGTTGCACAGAACTACATTTTTCACAATGCCACTAGGTCACCAAGACGTGCAAAGCGCGAGGCCGGGGTCCAACACTAAGCAGGCAAGAGGCAAAGATGCCCCTGGGAAGGCAAACGGGCAGTGACCTGGGGTCCAGCGAAGGTGAGGAGCACATGCACTGAGCTCTGCCGCCCTACTGATTCCCTGCAGCTTCCCCTTTACCTCTGCAACGGATTTCTGTTAAACTCGTCTTTTCCGGCCTTTGATAGATAATCATCAGATAACCTGCTATTTATGTACAATCTCCTGAATCTGTAACACAACCGAAAAGAAAATCTGAATGCCTCTCCAGGTAACAAGAGGACGGCATTCAATGAAAGCTGGTTGCCAGTGTTCCAGCCACAACAGAAACAGAGGTTAATATAACCACGTGGTTACACGGGGAGCCTCTGAACAAATTTAAAACGCTAGTTATCAATGAGAACAAAACAAGCAGCAAGCCGGTCAGCCAACCTATTAGCAAAAACTAGCACTAACCACATCAGGCTACTTTTAAAATTGTCAGGGCCCAGTGAAAGCATCTACCAGTTCTCAAGCCAACGAGAATGAATCAGCTGACGCCCGTTTAGTCTCCTTTAGCTAAGGAAGGAGAGCCCTGGCTAAAGCCCTGGCATGCTGACCGACCTACAACCCGTTCTTACCAAAGACAGATGCTACTGCTGCCTGCCCGAGGGAAGTGGGAGAAAAGGGAAATACTGAATACTCAAAAATGCCTTTCCTTACATTAAAAAACCACAACAGGAAACATTACCTTCACACTCCCAGTGCATTTTTTTTCTTTCCATGAATTAAGCCCTCAACATACTAATGAAAGGCCCGAAAACATTTGTAGTTCTAAAGGGGTTTGTCCCGACTTCATTTCTGTGTAATAAGTACTGGCAAAGCTACTCTATAATTTTGATTAAAAAAATAAATCTATAAATAGACAAGTGCGGTCGATGAAGCAAAACTACATTTCCAGCACAGACATACACACAGCCACAGAATAATAAAGAAACAAAAGCCTTAATCCAGAACTTTCCAAAACACGCTGTCATTGTGCCTAGGGGCTTCAGCTGCTGGCTCACAGTCCTCTTCCCTGTGCTTTCAGCTTCAGAGGAACTCCCCTCTCCAGGGCAGGAACCCAGCAATCAAACCCAGATTGACTGGTTTTTGGAATTAACTTATTTTTATCGTCCCCTTTCATTTCAGGCATTTCCCCCAGTCCCAGACTGCACGTCTCTGCAAGCCAGGCCCCATCGGAGGGCCCTGTCCTTCCTGCGGTGGCCATAAACTATCTGCCTTGGACGCGGAGACACATCTGCTGCTCAACACGCTATTTTTAGTTTCAGCATATCTGGAGAGAACGCCTCGAGGATTCATCAGGGCGGCTTTTCATCTCTGATCCATGCTCCCACGTTGGATAGGCTTGAAACGGGAATCCTCAGAGAGTAGGGCTCCATCCAGTGTCTGCGAGATGACTTACTTAAGGCTCTGCTTAAGTGCGAGAATTAAGCCTTTGAGACTTAAGCCTGTGCTCCCACTCCAAAGGAGTCACTCTTCCGCAGCAAAACTCGAAGTAACTCCCACTAACTGGGACAGAAAACAGTCCACTTCTCTCCTGTTCTGTCTGGCCAGGCAAACATTCTGGGATTATTCCCACCTTTCAGGACCCACTCTGTGGTCGGAGAAGGCTGGCACAGATAGCACGATGGCTGTTAAGAGCAACTGCTCAATAGATTTCCAAGCTAAGCTTCTGAAAAATAGACTGGTGAAACTCTTGGTTTTGAACTGCTGGATATTTTTGCAAAAGGACTACTACTGAGCTTATGAGAACGAGGATTTTATCCTGTTGCTTCAAACAAGTGAGTTTAACAGTACGGATGTACAGTGTTTCCAAGCACAGGCTCCGCATTCCTGCTTTACCATGAATAATACTCTTTGTCATTTTGGTATCTAAAAGCTTGTTCACAGACCGAACATTGGGATGTTCTAAAGAGCATTCAGATGTAAGCGGTTATGTCCTAGTCTGTGATAACTGCTGTCAATAAAATAGAGTAAAAATGGAGAAGCGTATTTGTCCACCTGTAGAAAGTGCCCTTTAATCTTAGTTCAAACCCGTAAGATGTAGGTTGCTGCTTCAACTGTTTGGGCAGATGAAACAGGTTAGAGAAAACTCCTTTGTGCTCTTCATTTCTCATGCATACAGCGTTATCGCCTACAATTAGGCATGACATTTCCGTAAACACTGCTCGTATTGAGTTAATAGACAAAGCACACAGGAGACAGCTATCAGCTCGAGAGGAAAAGAAGGGAAACAAAGCACTGATGAGGCAGGTTTTTATGCTGGCAAAACACATCATGTGGATTATCATTTTTACCTCTGCCCAGACTAAACTTCTGATATGTCGCCCAGTTGTACTTACTTTCTAAGAATAAGAAACTCAGCTGTAGAAAAAAGCATTAACCTGAAAGTGGTCCCTTTCACCTAGATTTGTCAGGCATCTTATAAAAAACCCAACTACTTACAGACTCTAGTTCCCTGAACTTCTTACTTTTTATACATAAATTCTAACTAACTTTTATACTCTGATTCACCAATTTTATTTAACACTGGACAATTCAGTGAAATCTTACTAAATGTGGCCTAACTGAGAATTATTAAAATCGTGCATAGAGACAAAGTGAAAATGCAAAAGTATTACCCATATTAACCAGATCTGCTGCTAGGCACCACAGTGGTTTAAAGGTTGTGAACTCTGACAAGATCATTTCATCTCTACGGGTTAGACTATAATCCCTTCATGCTGGACGGGAATTTACACCCTGCGGATTTTCTGCCATTAGTTACAGTTGGGTTACTCACAGCATAATCATGCTCTGAACAAGCCTACGGGCATTAGTTGTAGTCACAGCTAGGTTATTAGGTCTCGGGTTTAAGGTCTTTTTTAAGAGTGAAAGATACAGGTAGCATTCAATTTAGAACTGAAAACTGCTTTCTCTTATCTTTAAAAGTGACATAAAGAACAAATACTTTATCGGCACATTAAGAAAACGTCAAAGCGTTGCCCAAAGGCATCCACATTAACACGCGTGTAAATCTCCTCTCGTTTCACAGCTCCTAGCCGGGGCGTGCCTACAGCACTCCCCACTTCCAGGAGGGCTGTCACCTACTCTGTGTCGGGCTGGGAGTGAGGAAGCCACTAGGAATAAACACCAGCTCTGAAACCAGGACCAGAGCGGCCAGCGCCGGAGTTACGCTGTGAATCACTGCCCCTTCGCCCTTGCTCCGCTGAAGTGCCAAACACCTCCAGCCATGAGGACACGGAGCAGCCTTGCAGCCAACTTACCGTAACAGGGCATTTTAGAACACCCTCTCCCTTGGTGGCTACTCACGAAAATCAAAGGGTCATTTAAGCACCATCTGGACAACGCATTTTTCACAGAATATGCAAACCTACAGCCATTAAGAAGTAATGCAGACAAGACAGCAGATAATTAATTAATTGCAGACATGATTTCCTTTATAGCATACTCCCAATCTTGTATTTTTCCAAAGATCCTTACTGTGGAAATTCTGCAGCATAAAGTTTATTACTACATAAGTTTATTGCTATAAACTCTTTCACAAGACTTTTTTTTTTAGGGTAAAAATCCAACTCTGAATATGACACTGCTTCCAGGCACAATTAGGAAAAGGACCCTGCAGTGCTCTAAATAAACGTCTCGGTGCATGTCCTCTGTATATGCTCAGCATGCGATACATGCTCACTACCTCATATTTCCAACATGCCTGGAAGTTATTGCTTAAACAAAATAGCTGTAGTAAGAACCTGCAGTTCCCAAGGGGGATATTCTGACATCCACAGTGCTGCTCGTGAATGGAGCTATTCCTGTGGAAAACAAGCATCAGCTTTTAAAATGGGATACTAATTTACAGTTTAGACTGTTGTTACAATACTCAGCAAACAAGAAGAAGCCTCTGATATTGCAAATATTTAAGCTCCTTGAAGGAACATCTTTATCTCCTCCTAATCAACATGTAAACGAGCATCCTCTCAGAGGATGCAATTGCTCGTACTTGTGCTTGATGAGGGTGCTGCCACCATCCCTTTCAGATGCGTAACTGTACACAGCTTTCATATTCCAGGCCAGCCCCGGTTTATCAGAAAGAGAACGTAATCTGTTATGACCAGACACCAAAATGAGTAAGAGGAACTTGTCCTTGGTCTGGGAAAAAGCAGTTAGAACATCAGTCGTTTTGCTTTCCTTCATTAGCTGCTTTTTAAGGAAGGGTTAACTTTTTCCTGGTTTATCTTGTGAAGCTATGTGAAATTTGAGACTAAACAGTCTAAAATGTACAGTTCAGTGGCTTCAAAGCCGAGCATTCATGTAACTGTAGAGCACTAGCACTGTGGCTGGAGCCTGCCAGGGCCCAACCTTTCATTTACAGCAGCTAATTTTAAAAGTTGTGCTCATCTGGACATGGAACTAAGTTGGGCTGGTTTTTTTTTGCCTTTTGCAGCCTCCAGATGTTTTGGGGTAAGTTTTGAACATTCCATTTGTCAATCCTTAAAGAAAAACACAAAGATTCTAAAATAACACTTCTTGCTGGATGTTTGCTGGGCTGCTCGCCGCCCGCCCGGCTTCCTCGCTGGGGTCGGTGGCCCCGGCCCTGCCTCGCTGGCCGGGGCTCCCCCATGGCTCCCAGCTCGCTGTGCCGCAGGAGCAGCCAGCTCTCACTGCTTCCTCACAGGTAAGGTGAATTCTCTCGTATTCTCTTAATCCTGCAAGTGCAAAAGGTGGTGAAAGATAGCCGACCCCAGTAAAAGAACAGCAATTAAAATCCGTATGAGAAAACACAAGTAATAGTTTGGGGTTCTTCTATATATACAGAAGGACTGAAATTATACTAGAAAAATACCTGCCTTCGTTAACTAGAGGATTAACTACTGATCGCAGGTATAAAAACACCTGCTTCATTAAGAGTGGAAATGACAGCAGATGCCTCCACTCAAATGCTAACCAGAAATCTGCGTGTTCAGTCGGACGGTCACCACCCCTGCTAAAGCTCCCAGCGTGAGGTATCAGAGTTCTGCACCAGACAAATAGAGAGGACTTGCAGATACACCGCTAGAACAGCTGTCACAGAGACGGGTCAGCAGCGCTTCTGTCGAGCAAAGCCCCATCTCACATACCTGTGTGATTTTTATTTTTTAAAGCAGTAACCTGTAACACAGACAATGAAGCATACAAGCATTTTCAAAAGGATTTTCTTGAATTCTTTCACCAAAGATTCTTACAAAATCCTATTTGTCATGCAAGAAGATGAACAGTAACTCTTGCTTTTCACTTTAGGAAAAACTCTGTGGGTGAAAACAAACACCGAGTGACTTTATTTCGAAGAATTTTTTTCTACTAGCTTTGACGCTTCAGAATCCGTAATTGCAATTTGATGGATAATACCGACTTACAACAATGAATGAGTTTAGGATCAGGATGTAATTGTGTTTTGTACTGAACTCCTGATTACTGTGGGGTCTCACAGGTGTCGTGAAATTTTTCCAAACTCTAGAGAGCAAAAGCAGCTTTTTCTGCAAACACCTGAGAGAAGTTCTTACTCAGTTCCGTCAGGCAGTCACAGTTAACACGCGCTCCCATTTTCAGCTGATTTGTCTCTGTTTAGAAACTTGCATGTGCAAACCTTGTTCGTGGCACGGCTCCATCACCATCTGCTCCCGTGTCTCCAGAGCACAGACAGCGAGCAGCGCTGACAACTGAAGCTGCAGCATACGGAGCGTTTCTAGCGCAAGAGGCACTACAGGGAAGTAGGGCCTTGGAAGGAGGGTGAGAGGGTTTGGACTGTCCTTCCACTTTAATTTCAGGATCTTCTGCTGTTTTGGTTGACTAAATTGCTTGTTGCTTTTAGAAGTCAGCAAAAAGAAGATAAATCTTTGAAGTTTCTCTGAAGAAACAACACGTTTTCAGGTTTTCTCTTTGTGGGATGAAAGACAAATAGGGTAACAGAACTACTAGTTTTAATGCTTGAATACGTGCTTTCCAATTATTTTGGCACAGGAAATTGTTTTAACAGTTACAGAACATCTGGGCTGTGTAGTGTGGAGCCGTCCTGCCCTCGCTGTGCATCTGCATTTGGCAGAGGCAAGAGGCCAGGCTCTCCTGCACTGTCACCTTGCCTTTCACCCTCTGCGATCAGATCACACTAATCGCTGCCGCACAGACACAATCATCTAGGTCAGGAGGGACCTCTGGAGGTCAGCTACTGCAACCCCGTGGTCAAAGCAAGGCCATCTGAACCGGTTATCTTCCTTCAGCAGCTGTCAGTGACATAAGCAACCCCCAAAGCACTCGCTATCCCTCACCACACGCCCCACTCGCAAGCTCAGCCTTGCTCTCACAGGGCAGCGCCGTGGGTTGAAAAGTATGAACAACATTTCTTCCTTCCAGCGAGTGTCCTGCTGAGGCTGCCTGCTGCCCTGCTGAAGACCTGCTCTTCTTGGGCAATCACGCCAGACCATTCCTGCAAATGTCAGGTTTAAGAGCACTGGAGTGGGAGAAGAGACTTGATCTGAGAGATCCGTTCCATTCGCTTTGTCAGAGCTTCTTCTACGGTATGTATTGACTGTGACAAAAACATTGCATGGATTCTCCTGGAAAATTTATTACCTCCAACAGTAAAAGGATGGTTTAAAGAAGGTTATTTTTTCTTCTATAGCGGCCACTGCTATCTCAGCAGTTATTTTGGAGCTTCCTGTGGAACACTGCTCCTTTGGAGCACAATTCTTACCTATGTTGATTTCGCAGCACAAAACAGGGCAGGGTAATTCCTTTAGTAAGATATTGGGTAATATTATTTGCTGCCCATTTCACACTTGGCATCCTAGTTCTCTTTACTGTTTTATAAAGGTAAGCAAATCTTGTCCATTCTTCCAACACGACGGAAAGGTAACCATCTTAAAACTCATACAGTTAGTTGCATGCTTCATCCCTGGAAATAAATTACCTGTATTTTCATGTACGAGCAGACAAGATGAGAATGTCCCCAAGGAAGGCACAGGTTGTGCGGAGCACGGGCAGGGGGTCCCGAGCCACTGCTTTGGAGCTGGGTCCCCTGGGGCTCCCCACACGTCACCTGTGGTGGCAGAGGGTGAGGTGGGATGCAAAAGCCCAGCAGTCAGGAAAGACAGCCGGCAGCCCGGCAGCCCGCGCCGCCCCTCCCAGACAGTCAGCATCTCTGGCAGCACCCGAGGGCTCAGCGTAAGCATCAATTTTCCACAGAAACACTGCACCCAGCACACAGAACTGCCCTCCGACCGGCACGCGGGATCTGTTCTAGCACAAGACAGGTAAGAGAACAGGCAGAAAGGTCTGCTGTGTGCACGAGCTCCCCACGTATCTGATCGCTACTCCCAAGTTTGGCCAAACCCACTGGGAACAGGGAGCAGTGAAAAACCTGTCAGTATTTACAAGCTCCTGGAACAGCTCCATTTTTTAATCATCTCTAAGCTCCAACTAAGCAAGAAAGGACAAATGAACAGTTCTGACAACATACTGACTGACAACGTGTTAACATTTTTAAAGCACTCCTAGGGTGCTTTCCAAATAGGTTTTGGAAGGTGAAAGAAAGGAACAGAATGTGGCGTGTGCAGCCAGAAGTACTGTGCGACGGCAGCGATTCTTCTGCAGTACTGAACATTCTTTGATTTGCAGAAACTCAAACAATCTGTCTCTGAAGAAATAGCTCCAGGATATTGCGACAGGAAGGAAATGTACTCTGTAAATGCCGGAGCGTCCCATGGAACTGAGTGATGCTGTGTCTGAAGAAAACTGCTTAGGAAATGCTTAAGTAATGCACGTGTCTGAAGAGCAGGACTGATATGCCCTAAAACACAGAAAGCTGATAAAGTTGAAATTGCAACAAGACATATGTCCAGTATCCCACATCCATTACAAAAGTCATCTGACTTGTCGTCTGGCTTTTCTGATTGCTTTACATCACCGACACATCAATGTCAGAGCAGCGCGGCTATGCTAGGAATTCGATTCAAGAACGAGAAATGGGCTGAGTTTGCAGTAGTGCTCAGTCCCGCGGGAACAGCCGGCCCCAGCGAGCTGGCTCTGCAGCACACCAGCAGCCCTGGGAGGAGGCCTCCGCTTCCAGACGCCTTATCAGGCCGCCCCAGCAGCCCGGTGGCTCAGGAAATTTAGCCACGTACCCAACTGGAAGAAGGACCGAGCAAGCTCTTCTGAGGCAGTGGGCAGGCAGGCAGTGCCCTGTGTGTCCCCGCGGGGGGTTTGTCAGCCAGAGGGTCACAGCAGGAAAAAACACTGAACTTAAGAGAAAACTTCCCCCCAGGACCTACCTGCTGCTCTGTGCCCCAATGAGCTGCCCATCCCTGCAGCAGCGAGGAGTTCGCTGCCGGTGCCCGGGAGGAAAATCTGCCTTTTTGACACAGTGCACATGCTGCACACACAGTGCTTAAACACTGCTGAACACTTGGGCTAGAGTATTCAAATGTGTCACAGAAATTCATCAACTAAATCACACAACTTTTCTAACCGGACCACCCTGAATTTAGGCAGCTCAACTTTAAACACATCCATTTGAAATGTGTAACCAAAATGAAATGTATTCTTCCACACAGCTCTATTACTGGGGAAGCAGCGTATTTATCAAGAGCTTTCTGCTGTGACATATTTGGATTTCAAATCCAGGCAAAACAAAAAGAAGTACTGTGTTTGAAAGAGTTCATATGAGTAGTTAATGCGCTGCAGTTTCTGTACCACTGAAGACATCCAGCTCTGAAGTGAAAATTGTCACAAAACATGGAGAAATGTGTGAATGCTTTTCACAGCATCCTCATCTACTTTGTATACAGAAGTGACACCTGTTTGCTATCCAGAAGGCCACGATGGGCATATTTCTACTTTACGAATACTGGTGAACTATATTCCTGTGTCTCATACAAGTTATTTCACAAGCATTCATTTCCAATAATCAGTGGGTTGAGTGCGGTGCTGACAACAAT
>NW_009734480.1:55551-58634 GCF_000703405.1 Apaloderma vittatum | reverse complement strand
AAACTTACTGAGGGTGCACTCCATCCCCTCGCCCAGGTCACTGAGGAAGATGTTAAACAGGAGTGGTCCCAGCACTGAGCCCTGGGGGACACCACTCATGACCGGCCGCCAACTGGGTTTAACTCCATTGACCACAACTCTTTGGACCCGGTCATCCAACCACTTCCTAATCCAGGCAAGGATACGCCCATCCAGGCCATGGGCAGCCAGTTTTTCTAGGAGAATGCTGTGGGAAACTGTCGAATGCCTCATTAAAGTCAAGGTAGACAACATCCACAGCCTTTCCCTCATCCAGTAAGCAGGTCACCCTGTCACAGAAGGAGATCAGATTAGGCAAACAGGACCTGCCCTTCATGAACCCGAGCTGACTGGGCCTGGCCACCTGGTTGTCCTGCAGTTATCTCATAATACAACTCAGGATGATCTGCTCCATCAGCTTTCCTTAAATCCGGGGAGAAGGATGCTCAGCGGTGACTGACACGGGGCTGGAACCATCCAAGAGTTCTCCCCAGCTGCCCTTAAAATTCCCCTTAGCAGGAGTGGGGATAGGAGCTCAGGGAAATCATTCCTTAAGTGGCACTCTCGATGAAAAACCATCACCTTTTGTATTTATTAAAGCACAGCCTCCTCTGTCTCCGCCTGGAGACACGGGCTGGAGCTCCCGCCGAGTCGAGGGAAGGCGGCAGAGAAAAAAAAAAAAATAACCCACATGTAATTAAGTGTCTCAAGTAAAGAGTTGATTTAGATTTAATAAGAACGTTATTCCAAGTCAAACAAATGCCAATTGATTATTAAGAACCTCATTACTGGAGTATAACACCTGTCACCACCACATTTTTTTCTTATTTTTTAGCCGCCGACTTGTTAAATCTCAATAAATACCCTGTTAATAATTAATTAGCATTTAATTAATAGACAATAACGGTTGAGAAAGGTTGGTCTCGCCTTCTATATTGAGCACGAGCTGCTTGGGAGCCGAGACACGGAGTCGAGCGGGGACTCGAGGACTTGTCTGCGGGGGAAAGACGTGCAATTCAATCCAGCATCTCAAGCTGTTTAACCCAGAGCAGAAGGATGGGTTGAAGCAGCCCTTGGGATCAAATCCTGGTTCTGAGATTCTCCAAATTTTTGGCACCTCCCTGAGGCACAGACAACTCTGGAGATGCCGGACCGCCTCATCAAAACCTTACCAAGTGTTTCAGGGCTTGAGGAACTGAAACCACAGTAGCCAAAAATAAACAAGCAAAAAAAACCCCGAGGAATTGGAGAGATTTTGTTCTGACGCTTGAAGAAAATATAACGAGGGGGGAGGACTTTTTCCCCCTTCAGTTTACTTTTCATTTCAAATTGTCCCTCACTCTTAGCAAAACCTGCACACAAACACGCGTTGCTAAGAGGGAACATTTCATCCGGGAGTCGAGTAAAATGCTGCATTTGATCTCAACCTCTTTCTTCTTTTTTTGTGGTTTTTTTTTTTTGCCTGGTTTGCTCAAAACCACAAAGAATTTTCCTTAGGCTCAACCCAAGGCAAGTTACTCCCTAACCCCATCCGCAGCTGTTGCTACAACCTCAAGTAGCTTGCAAAGCAGTTACTCATGTAATTCCTTTCCCCTCTGCCTTCCCAGAAGGGCATGACCCTTTCAGGATGGACCACAGCAGCTTCCAAAAAACCCAACTTTGAGCAACAACAAGGAGGGGAAAAGGGTCGTGCATGCAAACTGCACGTGAAAGGCTCCTTCTGCCCAAGGAAAAACACCGCCAAGTCATCGCATCGCATCAAGATTCTCCACATCATCGCACGCCAGCCCCAAAATACCCGAGGGCTCCAGCGCCTTCCTTGCGTTTGATGGGTCTTTCCATCCTGGAAGCCACCTAACGAGGGTGTCACCTCCTCCCCAGGTGGATAACAAAGGTTCTCGGTGCTGGGTGGAAATGCCCTCCAAGACCTCGTGCCATTCTCCATCAAGAGGTACCGGGTGGATTTGGCCAGCCAAGGGTTACCTTGACGTTTCCTTCCTGATTTATGTAAACTCCTGCACCTCGTCCTAATAAGAAATCAGCTGCTGTCATCATCTTTATTTCTTATTCCAGGCTGCAACACTAAAACACTTTGCGGTGATTACAAATAGCAAAGTTATTTTTTGCCAAGCCTTCGCATCGGAACTTAATAGCATGGTGTAATGCCACCCTGTGCTGATGTGTGGCATATTTAATATCCACCTTTCTTAGAAATAACAGGGCTCTGAAATTAGAAGGGACTTTAGCAGCGAAATAATTAATGTGGATAACCATCGTAAATGCCACAAATGGAACAAATACAGATGGCAGCGAACCATGATTGCTAATACTCTAACCTGTTGTGACGCAACTTAAAAAATTGAAACCCTTTTTCCCAGAGGCCGGTGGGTGAGGAAAAAAGCCAAAAAAAAAAAAAGAAAAGAAAGGGTTTTCTCTAATTGCCTCATCCCTTCTTGTTACCAGCCTCCCAGCCCGCAAGGCGGACGCTCTACCTGCGCTCCCAAGGCTGCCGGGCCCCGTTAGCATCACACTCTCGTTAGAGGCAGCTTTATCAACACGAGGGTATTTGCAGGTTAGAGGGAGCAGCAGAGATTCCTTGACACAGAAGCAGCCAGGATTAAACTGAACTATCCCTTGTACAGCCTTTTTTTTTTTTTTTTTTTAATGGAGAGGATGTGCCTCATCATTTTGGGAAAGCATCCCTGCTCGTGCCTGTCGAGTGGGTGCTCTCCGGTACCTTTTTGCTCCGAGGAGGTGATGCTCACAGCCTTAAATGTGCCTTAAAATACGAGGTGAGAACAGAAATGAGGACGATCAGCCCCTTGGGGGCTGCGATTGGTGCTTTGGGGAGACCCTGAGCAGCGGGAGGGGATGTGCAGCCCCTCTGTCTGCAAACATGAGGATCACAGACCTCATCTGAGCATGGTCTAGTGCTGGGGTTTTCACTTCTTCCTTTCAATTTTCTCCATGAAATCAGTAGCAAGGGAGCAGAAGGATATTTCTTCCTCCTCCACGCTGCGCAAAACCGACCCCGAGCCCCTTCCTCAGGCTGGGGACGGCGGCAT
>NW_009734480.1:49892-55489 GCF_000703405.1 Apaloderma vittatum | reverse complement strand
GAGGGCGGCATCGGGTCGGCGCAACACTAGGGTAAGCCCTTCAGGTTCATCTCTGCGCCGAGGGAGAGGAGGGGGAGGCTGCATGGGGGCGAGTTAGCAGGGGAGCTTTCTTCCCCTCGGGTTTGCAGAGTGCCCCTGAAAAACAGAAGACACAAAGCCCAAGGTGTTTCGCAAAGCTCAGATCCAAGAATCTCCAGGACTTGGATTTTTGCTTCTCCCCTGCTGCAGTATGGACACAACCTCGTCTCGATCCTGAGAGCTCTGAGGATGCAGCAGCCCCGACCCTGCCAGCACCTTCTCAACATGGGACATTTCAAATTTAACCAGTGATCGATGAGCATGACTGTTCACCTGCAGGAACCCGACCTCCCAGGGATGGAATGGCTTGAAGTTCCCTTAAAATTCCCTTTTTCCCTTGGCCTTTGCAGCCCAACGGGGTTTCAGAGGGCTCGGAAAGTCAACCCCATCTGAATTTTGTTGTCCACAGGTAGCGCTGAGGTTTAGCAGAAGAGAGAAGGTGTTTTTACACCTAGCTTGTCCTGCAAAAGGAGCTCTCTCTGCCCACCCAGACCTTGGAAAACAAGCTGGTGAGTGAAGAAATGGGCGCCAAAGCAAAAGCCAAAGCAGAAAGTGATTTTCCTTTACTCGTCCGCCTAACAGAGGAGATGCGAAACGAGCCAGCTGGCAGATGGGTACCCTAGGGGTACACCGGTTTGTCGCTCCCTATAAGGCGTCGCGGAGAAATCGCCGTGCCTCTCCCCTCCTTCCAGCCGGCAGAAGGAAGAGGAATGACCCTGGCAAAATTCCGGCAGCCTCCTCCCTCCGGAGAAGGAAGAAACGCCGTCCTCGTGCCCGCTCCGGCCGCAGCAGCATCCCTTCCTTCCCCTCTCCCCGAGAGTTTCCCCATCCCTCGTTAAACCCTCCGCGCGCAAGGAATGGGCGAGAGCGGAGCTGGCCAAGGGTTATTTATTGTGCCAGCGTGAAGTCATTGAGGCAGGAGGCGAGTACGAAGCGTGACATCTTGTGATGTATGGGTTCGGACAGCTTGGTGCTGAGAATGCCACGAAGTATTAATCTCAAGGAGATGCTACTGAACTCAAGAGAGACTTAACATCAGCACCGAGAGATCAAAGATATGATATCTCTGGCAGAGCGCGCTATCAGAAGTGATCATAAGAAAAACAAAGGGGTCATTTTAGTGCCTTCTGCATTAGCGGAGTGACTCGTTGCCTCCGGGCAGAGGCAAGCAGCAATTTTTTTTTTTTTCCCCCTGAACCAACCCAACGCGCACACGGGATTTTTTGTGACATTTCTTTACATCTCGTCGGGGCGCTGCCAATAAACGGAGGCATAATAACGTCAAATCAGGTTTCCTTCGTAACTCGTGAGCAGCCCTCGGTAATTTTTTCCCCTTTCGGAGCTTCCCAGACAGCCCACGATGCAAACTCTTAAGACCTCTAAACGCAAAACTTCAGCAGTAAACGAATGCTTAAGCATCTAGGTCAAACCCAACATCTGCATGCCGGGAAAATCCTGATAGGAGGCTTTCAGCCACTATTTGCAAGGGGGGAGAGAGGGAAATCCTGTCCTTGCTCACCCCATGACCGCATTGTGAAAGGCTTTCGTGCGGTAGCGAGTTTTCACCTCGGCACCAAAAAAATACCTGGATGCATTTAGAACTGGTCTTTTCCAAAAACAACGTTGTGCTTTCCTCTATGGAGGGGCAAAGACTAGCTCAGCATGCAAAATGTTTGCTCGCTCCCTTTCCTGGCGTGGTCACCCCCAAAACTCCTCGAGCTCTCCTCCTCAACCCTCTGCCCCTCCAGCCGGAGAGGGAGCAGGTCTGCACCTCCCTTCCCAGAAGATATTTTGGGTCCAGCCCATTGCTGAAGATCCTGGCAGCATTTGAAATTTGGGGTTAATTTTTGACTGGAGGAGCCATCGGGAGGCTCAGTCCTGCCTCCCGAGCTGCTGCCCAGAGTTTTTCCTGCCCTTTTAGAAAGCAGCAAGACTCCCTGCCCAGCCTGGGAGATCCTGGGCTTGGTCACTGCCCCCTTTAGGTTTGTTCTTCACCACTCTGTGCCTCAGTTTCCCCATAAGCTGCTCTCCTTTGACCAGCAGCTTGGGAGCTGCAGCGCAGTTTGCTCCTGCTCCAAGACAACCAGGAAGTCTGGAAACTTCAGCTGAACCCTGTGGGAAGTTAAACCTTCACGCCGTCTCCCAGAAAGGATCTCCCAAGCTTGAAATATCCAAAAAAAGCCTCTTTATTAAAACACAGGCAAGTGAAAAAAATATTCCACGTGCAATTTTTCCTCCTTTGACCGCGTGTAGCCGCCGCAGCACAGGATGAAGGCGATGGCACACTCCTGTGTCTCTCCACAGCCTCTTAACTCACTGATTTCCTCTGCAGCTGCCTGAACTTTAGGGGGTCACTTCTCGACGCTTTTTAATTGCTTCCATTAGGTAACACCCGTGCCCTGAAGGCTACTCGGGGAAATCCTCCGTAAATCACAGTATTAGAAGGACTAAGGAGAATTCGTCCTCCCCAAGGACAGAGCTATTGTAGTCCGTGTACAGGCGAGGGCAAAAAGTTACGGGGAGTAATTAAAGAGATTTGCTCTCTAGCCCAAAGGTGTTCAGCGCTGAGTTAAGACAAATCTGACAGATTTCTGGGCCTTAACTCAAACCCTGTTGTTCTGCAGAGAGCCGGGGAGGGAAGGTGCTGTGTAACCTCCCACCTTGGGGAAGAAGATGAAGAGAGAATGAAGAAAGCAGCACCGATGATGACGTGCTGGAGCATCTCAAGCAGGAACGCATGAGAGCCCGATCGGGTCATTTCAAAGTGATTAAGTTGAAGCCTGGGGAAGCAGACAGCAAAATCCAGCCTGGGACTGGCTGTAGGGATCAAAATCGTGGGAGCCCCTGCTGATTAATTTATGGGATGCTGAAGGAAAACTCTACACATCTCTGGCAAGAGGAGAGGCTCCCTTCTTGCTGGCTTCAGGATCTCTCTCCTGAAGTCTCCCTGGAAAGCAACCTGCTCTCCTGGCAGGATCCAAGCTCTCATCAGCTTCGCTATGCCAACAGCCAAGCATGAGCCTGGTGGCCTCCTGCATTGTCACATACCATAAAGTCTGAATCATCGCTGTTCTGCTCCCATCACCGTTAATATTCTTAAAAGGTTCCTGGAAACACGTTTATACATGGCTGCACGAGCCGTTTCTGCCTCGACTTGCGATTTAAATGCGAGCTTTAGCCAGGCTTTTGATGTGCTGTTTACTTTAATTATTGTTCTAGCCCTGTCTGTGTCTTGCCACGATGTCGTTTAATATTTTATACATCCCCCCGACTCCCCTTTCCGTCCCCAGCGCGCGTGACTCCTAGTCTTCCCTCCGCCTCCTCCCCACCCCGTGACTTGCACTTCTAACTTTTCAGGGGCCGGTTGTAAACGAGATGTGGCATGTCGCTGAGATTATCCTCCCGTGGTGATTGCAGAGGGGATAAATAAACCAGTAAACAGATGCTTCCCAAGCTGGCGTGGGGAGCCGATACCGACGACACGCTGAGGCCGGCTGGCAGATGCGCGTCTCCTCGCGCTGGCAAAGGCAGGTACGTACTCGACAGGCAAAGGGACGCTGAAGAAAAAAGTAAAATTAAAAGCAAAAAGCGTTTGCTCCCCTCGAGTCTTTGGAAAACGCAGGGAATCCGCTTCACTCCTCGTGCCCAGCAGTAGCTCTGCGGCACCGGCTCGCTCCAGCAACTAGTTCACACGCGAGGTGCCAGAAGATGGCACTCAAGAATGTGCAGCTCTCTTGCCTGGGTTTGCCAGCCCAATAAAGCCGGCGATGTCTCCCTCTGGCTGCTTTTACATCAGCTCATTACGCTACGAAAACTTTGGTCTGGGTTCCGCACGCTAGCATTAGGGCTGTTAATTAGATATTCTTCCTCCATTCTTTAACTGCCAACTTAGGACACGTCTTCATGGGCGAATGCAGGGGGGGATGCAAGTATCTTGAACTCAACTCCTTTCTGAGCTGCTCAGACGTGAGCCAGGGCCATCCAGGACCATCAAATGTCCTCAGGCAGAGCACCGTGCTAACGGGGCAGAGGAGAACAAGTCTAGACATCCACCTGTATGCCTCCTGGAGACCCATCACTCTTGACCAAAGCAGATCCGGGCGTATTTGGATTATATTTTGAAGGGTGCACCAAGACAAGGGTCCTCACGGCTCATAAGAGCAAGAGACAAGCCCTCATGATCTTGCGGGGATCGGGAGAGGAAAGAGGCAGAGGGAAGTGCAAGGCAGCTGAAGAGCAACGTAGAAAAAGAGCTAAAAAAAGATGGCGTAAACGAACCCAAGAGCATCCTGCCCTGTATCGCAGGCCTGTTGGGGCTTTGGTCACACCTAATACAGGCTCCAAGCCACGGCTGGGTGAGCAATCAATACCGCTGCGACGCGACGGAAGGCTAAAAAGTCTTGAGGGACAGAAAACCGATGCTGAACTCCAGGTAACATGGACTAGAGGGAGGTGGCGAGGCTCTGCCCAGGCAGCTGTCATGCCCTGACAGCCGGAGCAGAAACTGGAATTAGTCACTGCGAGACATATTTGGCTGGATGCACCTCCCTCCTCCTCCTCCTCCACTTCTTCTGGGAGAAACTGCTGCCAAGGAAGCGGGATCCAGTTCCAAGCTGTCGCTGCTCTGCTGGGCTCCCAGATTTTGGAGGCACAAAGGCTTTCTCCAGGCTCAGGTAAACACGCCCTCGGAGCCCTGCCAGCACAGCCAGCACGCCCCGAGCCTTGCCAGAGCTCACTGCAAGCATCAGAGGCAGAGAGGATGTCAAGCCCAAGCTCGTTTGTCCTCGTTCTTGACGGGAGGACCACCGAGCGTGAGCCGCTGAGCCAGAAGCCAAAGGAAATCAATGGGCTGGAAAGGTCTATTCAGCCCCGTGGTTACGGCCGCGGTGGAACGGAAGGAGGGGACAGAAATCCAAAGAACACGACAGCAACTCAGGGCTGACGGCCAGCTGGCCACCACGGGCAGCACACCAGCAGGAGGGTGTAGCATCACCTCCAGATGCAAGAGGAAGATAGAAACCTTGACCACCTGACCCCCCAAACCTTTCCCAGATGAAGGCAGAACGTCATTTTGGGTTTCTCCTGGCTCACTAAACAAATTGCCTTCACTCAGGTGTTCCCCTTACCTCGCCCTGGAGGTTCCCACACCTGTGTCACTTGCTCCACACGGGCAAGGAGGGGACGAAGGCTCTCCCTTCACCACCACGGTCCTGCTCAGCAATTCTTGGAGCATCAAGCTAATTAATTTATCACTCAACAAAATTGCACCGAGCATTAATGAAGCCGTTTAGTATTCACGCAGAACTTCTCTCTCCGTTTCCACAAGTGCTCCATTGTCGTGCAGCATTTTGTTGGGCAGTAATTAATGGTACTTAATCCTTAAATCCTTAAATTGTTTCTAATTTGGTAAGCAGCGGAGTTGCAGCGATCCATCTCTTCGTTGCCTTTCTGGAGGGTTGTTTTGAGACCCTCCTCTGGGTTAACCAAAGTGAACAGAGACTCACCAGAGGCTGGGCTGG
>NW_009734480.1:38900-49880 GCF_000703405.1 Apaloderma vittatum | reverse complement strand
ATTCCTGCTTTCTGAAAAATTACTTCATCTCTTAGACGGGTTCCCCCATTTACGTAACTAAGGAAAAACGCTTATTTTCCCTTGAGAGGGTTAGTCGATAGCACAAAGAGCTCCTAAAGCAAAGTAATCAATGCCTGGGAGAGCCGAGATTTTCATCTTTTGATCTCGAAAGTGTGTACAGAAGCAGCTGGGGGACACTGAGGCACAAAGCGGTGAAAATACTCAGCAGGAGGAACAGGAGCCTTCCGCTTCTTGCTCCGCACATCCAAAACGCTGCCTATTCACCGGGAGATGAAGCGAAACTTGCTGCTCTTTGCACATTTTACAGGAATTCAGAACCCATCCCAGAAATAATTTACGTCCTCCTAGAGCAAGCAAACACGATATGCAAGTGTATGCAAAAGCCACGTCAATTTTTTTTTCCTTTTTTTCCCCCCGTTTTTCTCCTTTGAAAACGGCATTTTGTGGTGAACGGCACGTTCCTCCTTCAGCTTTTTTTTGCTGATTTCTTCTCACCTATTCACTGCTCTGAATGGAAGACAACCGTTCGGCATCTTCCCTACAACAACTTCTTTCCTTGAAGAAAACCATCCATTATTTCCAAGACTTAGCAACGCCCAACCCTCTCAGTTTCTCCACACTGACTGCTTTCCAAAAACTCTTTTTCTTTTCTGGACGCGCTTTGCAGTTATCCTGCCTCATTACCACCTCTCCAAATGTTTGGATGCACTCTGCCTTAGTTTCCTCCAACAATGACTAAATATTTGGGGTTTCTGGTTTGTTTGGTTTCCTTCCTCTCCAGCAAAAGCAAGCAGGAGGCAAGGAAAACATAAGGGGAGGGGAAATACCAATAAATCTCCCGGTGTTTGTGCAGAAAGCTGAAGCAGAGAAGCAAAAATGTCCTTTTCTCACCCTTTTTTTCCGGCCATACTCACCCAAGTCCTGACCCCACCATTAGACAGAAGGGAAAAAATGAAATTATGGACATAGCAGAGACAAAACCACGTAGCTGAGTTTTAGTTTCGTGCGCCAAATCTCTTTGTGAGCCCCTACTATGGGAATTAGATGGAGAAATGCAAACTCATTTCTTGCCCAGACTCTTTTGCAGAGATAACCTCCAGCCCTCTCCAGAAAGGGATATGAAAAGGTCTCTGGCTCGCAGTCGCCGAGGGGATTGGATGAGCAGAAGCGCTTACAACATTTCTGACACCGCGCTTTGATCAATTTGATGGATTTAACATTATAGAAATATTTCATTCTTCAATGCGGATGGGAGAGGGGGGAAAAAAAATCTAATCATCCATTCAGCGGGCCTCTAGATTTGTCATAATTCACTGGAAAGAAAAGAAAAAAAAAATGAAAATTCCCCCAAACCTTTGATTTAAAATCCAACTTAACCCCAGGTAATTTCCATCATTAGCTCAAACTGTGTGATATTCCCTCTTCTCCTTATTTTTAAAGCCATTGTTCTGTTTTTTCCAAGGTATTATTTAACCAAAGCGGCATCTAATTGTGCTTGCTTTCTGCATTTCAGTTTTTAAGGAGGTAGTGAACGGGGCGGGGGGAAACGGCATGACTGATTAACGTCGGGGAAGGCAGAACCCGAGGCGCAGGATAAAATCTGTTTTCATAAACACCAGCGCGAAGGAAGCGAAGGAGCCACCTCAAGAACATCAGGGCGAGGTTTCCACCTGCCACCTCCGCAAGGTGACACGGAGCGTTTGCTGGAGGAGACGCCTTCCCAATAAGACCGGGCAATTAAGGGATTAATGGGATGCTGCTCGATTCGTCGGGAGGCGAGAACCAGGTCGGGGAGACTCGAACAAAGCTGGCTCTAATGAACTCAGTGCGAGTCGTACCAGGAGAGAACAGCTGAGCTTGACGTCGTTAAGAGTACAAGTCACCTTTTCTTTTGAAGGGGAATCTACAACAATTTTTTTTCCAAATCTCGTTGCGGTAAAACATCTCAAGGAGAGCAGAGCTTGTGGCTCATGGGAAGGAGCAATGGTCTAGGTCCTGCCTGTCTGAGACTTCTTATAAAGGAAATTTCTTCCAAAACCATCACCCTACCCTTGATCCCTTCCTCCTCATCTCCTTCCACCCCTAATCTTCTTCTACCCCTAATACCCATGGGTGTGTAAAATGGTTGAGGGGGAAGAGCAGCATTACCACAGGGCTCAAGGACCAAGGATTGGCCATGACGCTCATCAAGTGGCTGGTTTATTCAGTTTCCAAGCCCTCTTGGAAAAGAAAAATATAAATAAATAAAATACCCATGGAAACAAACCCAGCCAAAATCTGCCTGAGAAATGAGGTCAACAGGAGAAACACCCAATTAGCGGTGTTTTGTGGCTGGATGTGGTGTGCCAGCTGGGATTCGGGGAGTTGCTGTGCCTCAGGAAAAAGAAGAGAAGCTTAAAATAATAACATCTAGCACTCCGAGAGCATTTTGCATCTTCCCGGTGTGACATGAACTTTAATTAGTTTGTGAGGCGAGGCACCACCGGGCGAGCAAGAGATCTCCGCGCAACGCAAGCGGTGCTGGGAGCACGTGGGGGCTGTTTGTAGAACGGGGCGTCTCCGATGTTGCGAGGTGCTGGAGGGATGAAGAAAACTCCTGGCGGAGGGATGGAGCCGTTATTCGAGTTTTGGAAGGGGCATGAAGTCAGCTCCGTGGCTGAACTCCAAGATTCTCTTAGAGGTGAAGTCACAGTGAAAAAAAAACTCAAAAACCACCAAACTCAAACGCTCCGGGCTTGAAATGAGATTTAGTCTCTCCTGCTTCCCAGCATGCTGCTGGAGGCTCCCAGTGCTGCAGCCACGGGAGGCATTGGGAAAAGTGGGAGCTGGATGGAGACAAGTGGTCAAGATCGTGCTTTGCCTTCCACCACAAAACGCGTGGTCCAAAGGAGACTTCCAATATCAAAGTTGAGGGAAGACAGAATTAGCCATTCTCCCACTGGAATTATCTCTGTTTTGTGCCAGAAAACGTCACGGTTCCTGACCGGCTGTAATAGTAACCAAGAGAAATCAAGATAGCTCGGCGGCTGATGAGGTTTCTCTTCATTAGCAATCCAATAACGTGGGCAAAAGCTTGCTCATCCTCCGTGCCACCATCGCATTTGTCACATTTTCTGCTCATGGCCTGGTGCTCAGGAGAACGCGAGGGCTCACACTGATAGGATATGACAAGGTTTCTCCTGGAGCTTGCCAAGCTACGCCTTTGTGCTTTTAATACTGATGGCCCGGAGTTGACTCCATGCTGACGATTTTGGCCGGAGGGAGCAGTTACGTGGAGCGTTTTGCACCCTTCGGCGCAAAATCCGATCTGCAAAACGAGTGAGTAAACCAAGTTGCCAGCGGGGTCGGACTGGGAGTTGCAACATCCCACGGGTGATGAGGAGGCCCCCCCAAAACAAGCGCGAAGGTCTTGGTATTGAGTGATGTCCCCAAATGCAATACAACCCCAAATTCAACCCCATAATAGTTCAAAATGGTGGAGGTCTCAGGTCAAGTGACAAGCAAATAAGAGCTTTTTTTATCCCTTCTCACTCCTACCTCCAACACTTCCCAGCCTTAGCGGGTACCTTGGCTCGGAGACACCTGCCTGGCCAACGAGCAACCACATAAAATGATAAAAAATAATAAAGCTTTTGATAATATCCTCCAAGGAGTGAGGAAATTGGTTTGGCTTCGATCGAAGCATCAGCTGAAACTGGAATTGCCATCCGGCAAAGAGCCCACCTCTGGTTTTAGCCTGACTTACTGCAACGGCGGCATGAAACAATTAAACAATTAAACGCGTTCTTTAGGAAAGGGGTTTCAGATCAGTAGGAAATGAAAAGAAAGGAGATGGGCACAAGTGCTGTCCAGCTGTCGCAGCTCCTGCCTCCTGGATGCTCAACTCCGTTAAGCTTTTGCCCTCGTCTGCTAATTTGCTTACTCCCCCAGTAACAACCTGGTTTTCCTTTACTGGAGACAGCTTTAGCCTCGGGAAGTCATGGAAAGCAATAAAAAAAATAAACTGTTTCTGGGTCACCACCAGTTCCAGTCCCCAGGGAGGGTTATTTCAACAACAATTTCTCCCTCGCCTCCGCGAAAGCTGAGGCTCGGTCCCCAAAGGTTATTTCACCGACTCCTAAACTATCTTAAGGGCAGCAGCTTCATCCTCGACGAGCTTTTGAAGCCGCGTTGAAACGACCTCCTAGATCGTGGGTTTTAGCCGTGCTGATGTATTTAAGCAAAAATAGATGATGCTCCTGAGGTCGATGGGACCAATGCCCAGAGCCACCACTGTGGCATCTCTGAGGATTTGGGTGTGCACTTGGCTTCGTCTCACGCCAAGATGCCTTGAGCCCAGCCTGCAAGACCTCAAGAAAATCCTCCAGCAGCCCGTGACTCAATTTTCCTGCAAACACGGCCCAGGAGATCTCATTGTTGGAGAAAAAGCTCTCAAGGAGAAGAAACCAAGCCAAAAGATGGCAAAAGTCACCCATCGGCGAGGCTTTCCAGCTGCCTGCTTCTCTCCATCACGCCGGCAGGAACGCGCTTGGCTTCCCGGGAGCGTTACGGGGTGACGGAGAGGTTTCGGAGGAAAGAAAGATGGATTTTGAGGTCAATCATTGAGATTGGGTTCGAGGAGCAGCAAGACGCAACGGAGCGTCGGGTGCTGCAGCGCGCTCCGTAGCCCGTTAAATCTTCCGCTAATTCAACCGGGGTTTGCTTCTCGGATTAGGTCCAAAGAGTCGTTTTAACTTTTAGCAGCGTTTCTGCACCGAAAGCACGGGCAGCACACGAGCAAACCGAAGCACTGAAGCTTCAAGGTTAAGAATTCCTTGGCTGCCTTCCTCCCTGCTGGGGAAGCGGCGAGGAGGAAATTGCTCTATGATAACAACAATAATAATAATAAAGAAAATAAATTTCAAATCCCAACACTTAAAAACTTTAAAGAGCAGACAAGACGTGCCAAGGCTCCGAGTCTGCAAGACAGATGGAGGAGATACAACTCTTACTCCAAGCCCTAAGCTTGTTTTGTGCCCCATCACACAGAAAAGTCTGTCCCCCCGGGAGGTCTCTGGGGCATAAGATGTCATAAGATGTCAACAAAAGTGCCAAATCACACCAAAAAATGGTTGGGAAATGGCCATGGCTCAAAAGTTTGCAGCATCAGCCTGGCTGCCAGGCTCCCGGCTGAGAAAAAGACCACGGGGAGCATCTAAATCTCACGCTGCCCGGAGTGCTTTAGGGCTACGGGTTATTCTGGAACAAACCCTCGCTGGACTCAAAAAACATTTAGAGAAATACCCAACGTGCTTCTGGGCAGAAAAAACACTATAAATTAAATATTTTGACTGATCTTTTGTTGACTGCTTCAGCGAAATGGTTTTACACCTGCCCGAAACACCTGTCCGAGAAGAAATATCAGGCTGGGACCCTTGTCTCAGGATAGTCCGAGCAAATAAATCTCCAGAAACCAGGAGACAACAAGGCGACCTGACTCAGCACTCAGCCTTCCCCAGCAGGAGGGATGCTACGCTTCTCATTTTTCTCCCGCGCATACGTTAGCGGCCTCGGCTCTGTTCTCTTTAGACAATATTTATATTTCTCTAATCTACCGCCTGCGATGGCTGAGAAAGAGATTTCTCCCCACAAATCCATTTATAAAGGAAAAAAGCCACGAGCACAAAATAGAACTTTTGTACGCGTGTCGCTTCAGACAAATAAACAGCGCTCCTTTCTCTAAAACATCTAAACATCTTGTATAGGAAATATTAGATCTCAGTTGACTGGAAAATGAAACCAGTTTTATGTTCTCTTCCAAAGCCTCTTGTGATATTACCAATATTTTTTTTCCCCCTGTCGAGAATAATGGCTTTTCTACAGGCCGGCAGATAGGAAAGTGCTTCCATATATTTCTAGATGCAAACACTTGCCTGAATTACATTGTCTTAATGTACTTCAGAGTTTGGTGCAAGTTCCTTGATGACTCTGGATAATAAGAGCTGGCAGAGAAAAGCCACGTTAAAGAAATCAGTCACTTCAAAAGTAGGCTCAGATGGTGATAAAGAAACGTGAGGTCTTGGGAAGCTGTTGGTTTAGAGCTGTTACAACAGCCCATGCACACCAGAAGCAGAATTATTCAGGTTTGGGGTTTGTTAATACTTTTTTCTTTTTTTTTTTTGCAAAGTCCCTTCTGCAGATTAAGGCTGGAAGGTAATGGAGCCCCTCGGAATGCAACACCAAAATTCCGCGCGTGGCCAAAGCCGTGTCTGTCTGGAAAGCGTAGAAATTTCAAAATTACTCCTTGCTGAAAAACTGAGAATCCTGAACCAACGGGCTGAGCCAGCTCAGCCTGTGTTTAGTTCCCGGTGTCTGTTCTCATGCTATAAAACCTAGAATATCAAAATCTCAACCCCAAGCAAGAGATCGTTGGTTTTCCACCCGCGAATTGAAAGCCAGCAAGGAGGAGGAGTGTCATACAAACTGAAACCTTCTCACAGCAAACACACTATTTTTTTTTTTAAGCGGCAGCTTGACAGAAATCTAATTTCCAGCCAAAGAAAGTTTTCAGTGGATATATTGGCCGAACCACACCGAGAAGCCACCACACAAAGTGATGTTTCCGCTCCCTTTAGGATGGGAATTGCAAAACAAAGGGCTGGGAAAAAACCCTACGTTGTCACTACTTATCATTCCTGGTTAACAACATAAGATATATGATAGGAGCAAAACAATTTGGTGGCAGAACATCATAAATGAAGTCAGTTTTCCCTGGAAACTGCATAACCATTTGAATTAATTTAATTTGAAATATCAAATTAAATTAAACTGTAGAATAATCCCCAAGGGAAAGCATATTTCATTTGCAATGTCTTCTGATAGAGTATTCTCTGCCAAAAGTTTTGCTATGCATCTGGCTTTGGATCTAAATTTATTACATTAGCTCTGGGAAGACTTTTAATAGAAAGTGAGATTAAAGGGGAAGAAGAAAAAAAAAAGAAAAAGAACTTCTGATGGGGGAAAAAAGACCCCAAACTTGATAAATACTAAAAGAAGTGTTGAACATGGATGGATTTCCGCTGCTGTATCTCACCAGGAATGAGACGTGTCACTAAAAGACCCGAAATTGCACGTATCCATATGCCCAGATGTGACGCCTTCAAAACCACCTGACAAGCCACGACATAATAAACCTGCCAGGCAGCCTCACAGCAGCCAACAGGGGGGAAAAAAATAGAAGGAAAAAAAAAAAAAAAAGGGGCAGAAAAAAAAACCTGCCCGGCAGCCCCCCAGCAGCCAACAGGGGGGAAAAAAAAAGAAGGAAAAAAAAAAAAAAAAGGGTCAGAAGATGATGAATGGAGAAAGATTTCGGGCTTTCTAAATCAGCTTTGAAGGACAGAGACATGAGGAAAAGCACTTTCTTGGTGAGGTGGAGCCAGGCTAGGATTTTCATTTCCAAAGGTGAGTAAAGGGGAGGGGGAAAAGCAAAATAAAATCATAAACCACCAGAGGGACACTGTCTTATTAGTAATAGCCACCTTGCTTTTTAAATAATCGGAGAGATAAATACAATCTAGGAGAGCTCTCTAACGCTCCGCGGTTCAACAGGTTGGGAGGAGGGAGGTGGTGACCCCATCAGTTTTCAAAATACAGGTCACACACAAAAGCAGCACTTACAAAATGAACGGTCTTGCTTTTCACGGCGAGAAATTGAAGAAAATTGCAGCCAGCAGCCGCCTGTAGGTTGCTGCAGTGGGAATAATCTATTTCTTTCTTTCTTTTCCTCCTTTTTTTTTTTGGTTTTTTTTTTTTCAAAGTTTCCCCTGCGAGCAAATAGGGAGCGGCAGATGTCGGCGTGGAAGAAGGGTTTTGCATTGAACAAACAACCTCTCCAAGAAAAAAAAAAGCTTTTGCACCAACCCAAAATCTGCTACACGACCCCTCTTCCGCCCTGTCCGCTTCCCTTTCCTACCCCCGAAAATTCATAACCATGCTCAGAGGGATCTTAATCCAATCGGACTTGAATATCCGGCACTTCGGTTACCTCCCGGTTTGTTTTAAATCTTGATTGGGAGAATTATCCTGACAGGAAAATTAGCGGAAAGTCAATAAACCTGTAGCCTAGAGATAGAGCTGCGAGGAAGCGGTGAGAGAATTCATTTGACGGCGAACGCGCCCGAGCCGACGGCCCGGCTTGGCTGGCAAAGTTCATTACGATTTTAACCATGAAACCATGAAGTGCAGGTAATCATATTTAAAGAGATAAGGAACACAACGAGCGCGGGCCTTCGCCGCGACACAGAAATTCTCATTTCTAGCAGTCACGGGTGGAAAATCAATACCCACTTTGGGATGCAAAAGGAATGTCAGACTTGACAAAGCGTCTTTGGATTTTTCTCTCTCTCCTCCCCTGCTCCTCTACGTCTTCAAAACCAAAAAACACAAGGAGATTTGCATGCTCGCTGCGTCCAAGGCTCCCCCCTTGCAGACTTGGCTCGCAATTCCTCGAGATTTTCGCTGGCAACAACCTCATTCCATCTATCCTTGTCAGAGCGCATCTTCCTCCCTGGTCCAGGCAAATTGTCTTCACGCCACTTGCTCGCAATCCTCCTCTGCCTCCCTCCTGCAGCTGGATCCCGCTCCATCGCTCGGGGTGGGGGAAAATTGGAATTGAGGAATTCTGCTCCAAAAAACCCCCATTTTGGGAAGAGGAATAGATTATCCTCCAGCTCCTTTTAATTCATAAAGTGCTAAAAAGGACAATTCTGCATTTTTCCCCCTTTTGCCCTTTATAAAACCCCGCAAGAGTGGATTATCAGCAGTGAGTTGTTCAACAGGCTCTGATGTTTAATAACTTCCCGTGCTCGAGCCCAGTTATTTATGAACTGATTCTTTCCGTAGCATCCTTTGAGTCACGGTTGACGCAACCGTATTTCAGCCTTTGGGTGTCTGGCGAGTGATTCACGGCGGCGGCGCCGAACGAGCCTCCCTTTGAATTCGTGGGCTCAGAGTGATTAAACACGAGCGCTTCGTTAGCGGAAAGATGGGACGGGCTTCCGAGCTGCTCAGGGAATGAAGACACCCACAGCCTCGCACAGCCAATATCCCGGAGGGAAAGGTGTTTTTTGAAGCCCTGTAAACCAGGGAGGGTTCATTGGCTCCTCCCAGGGGTGGCTTCCACCTCCCTAAAAATCATAGAATCAGAGAATCATAGACTGGCCTAGGCTGGAAGGGACCTTAGAGATCATCTAGTCCAACCTCCCTGTTATGGGCAGGGATGTCACCTCTCGACTAGACCAGGCAACAACACATGAGGAATCTTCCGTGATGTCTTCTTGCACACAAACTAAAAGTTGGGAACTGATGATCTGGAGCAGGAAGGAGACCACAGGACATTTGCTTTGTCCTCAAGGCCTGTCCTGATCCTGCAAGCACAGGTGAGCTGGGTTGGGGAGAAACATGAGTTTCCATCACTCCACCACTGAAAAAAAACCTCAAAACTTATCCTCCTTCAGAAGGAGGATACAATCAGGACTAAGGGCTTGGTACAAGGCAAGAAAACAGCACTCTAAGTGAGCATCACCCAGAAGTGATTGCCACATGGACTTGGGGTCACCTCACCCTAATTTTCACAGGTCGCAGCAAGACACGGTTGGGAAGGGAGAGATCGATCCAAGAAGAAACGGCCAAGCAGCTCCTCGACCTCTCTCGCCCGTCGGTGGGATAATGAGTCCTGAGGTCCCGGCTTGAACCGCGGAGGCGAGCAGGATGGCGGACTGGAAGATGCAAATTCTTTGGGGTGGCTGTCAAATTACAGGCGAGCAAATCAGAGGAGGAGGATCTACATTTCGAGCAAGCCCCTCGTGTTTGTGCACGTCGCACTGCACACGCCGATCCTGCCTCTGCGGCAATCAAGCAGAAAAGTTTCTGGGGCGAGCTGTGAAATCCCCGACCTGAAAAATCAATTCCTAATGTGGCATTTACGATGTAAACAATCGCTCCCATCAGGGAGGGAAATTAAAAAGCCACGGCTACGTGAAAAGGAACAATGGTTAAAATTCTGGGGGAAACGAGCGGTTGGATGGGACACAAGTACAAAAAAGGTGGCGGGCACCCGAGGCGTGGAGCAAACTGAGCAAACCGCCTGCAATGGGGCTCAAAGCACGATCAGAAAAGCTGGCAGGGGGGTGCTTTTAAGGGAGATAGATAAGGTGGGAGCTGAACTTCACAGGTTGCTTGAATAAATCCCATCCTGAACAGCTTTTCCAGCTGGAAAGGAGCCTTGCAGAGCCAGAGAGGAGCCCAAGCCAGAGCTACAAGGTGGTTTTGCACCTTCTCAGCTACAGGATGCCGAAGTCCTCGTGCTTAATTACTGTCATGCTGTCCGGGAGGCTCGGAGCTGGATTTACCCTGCTACGCCGACAGATTTTTTTGGCTGGAAACTCGGCGAGCGTTAGAAAGGTGAAGTGGCGGAAGAGCATCTCTCGAGAGTGCTGCTGGGCGACGCTAGCGACGGATTTAATTAGCTCGAGTCCAAACACTGGCAAGTATGCAAACTCAGCCCGGAGACACCGTGGCTTGCGAGAGGGCTGGAGAGCTGAAGAGGACTAAGTGAGCAAACGGGAGCTGGTTTGTCTGCAGAAGAGGTGACTGAGGAAAGCCACAGGAATAATGTTCAAGCACACGGGAGGGAGGAAAGCCGCTCGCCGTGTCCGCAGCGGGCGGGATAAAAAATAATGAGCTTAAACGGTGGCAAGAAAAGAAAGTTAGGAAAGACTTTAGAAAAGAAAAAATATAAAAAACCCAGAAAAAAAAAATAAAATGGCTTTGACAGCCTCCATCAGTGCAGGCCATTATGTACAGCTTGGACAAACCTCTTTCAGGGGTAGCACGATACTTTTCTCCCTATTCTTGTTCCAGCACCCTAACATGTCCCAAAATCTGATGAAAGAGGCTGGATCTTGATTCAGGAGACTGTAT
>NW_009734480.1:25115-38889 GCF_000703405.1 Apaloderma vittatum | reverse complement strand
AAGATCTTCCCGTAGCAGAAGGGGAATGAAAGAACACACCGAACAAACAAAACCCACAAGGTCTTAATTTTCCTCTGAACATGGAATAGCTTCAGGCATGATTGCTTTACAGATGACACCAGATCATTAGACCGGGTGGCTTGATTTACCTTGATCAGAACAGCAATTTAGCAGACACTTCTTTCCAAAGAGCACTAATCACTTTTTTCCTTCCCCCCACCTTCCGCCTGCATAAAATAAGATTGTAACGCGCTGCGCAAATCGCTCGCCACAGTCCCCCAAATGCTAATAAGCTCCAAATATCTAAATCGTGGCTCGAACCCTAGCATGAGAAGGTAAGAAAACAGCGTCAGTGCATACAGAACTATTATTTACCGGTGTCAGAAATAACTACTGCATTTACATAACCGGGAGCCTGCGTGACAACTTCTTCCGGGAAACAGCTTTAGCTGCAGAAAAAAGCCGCGACTTGAATCAATTTGCTTTTAGGTTTGGTGGTTTGTTTGTTGGGGTTTTTTTTAAACAGCAAAAAAATATGAACCGGGCTGCGAGCGCTTAACCTTTCAAGGTGTCTGCCCAGCCCGTGAAAGTGGGGAGAGATGGGTTCTTTAATAAACAAACAAACGCACTTTTTCCAGCGCCCTCCTCGGCTGTGCTACTGCTCGCTGTAGTAGTAACTCCGCAGACGCATGGCAGCAGCAGCTAATTGAGCTCGTCGGAGCTATTATGGGGTTTTACAACAGCGACAGTTCGCCTGAAGGGAAACCTTCGGTGCCAATGGTCTCTTCTTCCCCTCTCTTTGCTCCGTGCAGATCATGAGCTGCCTATAGCGCACACGAGCTCTTACCTTATCCTGTTTTTTTGCCTCTGCAGATGTAAGGTGGAGTTTTACCACCACTGGCCAGCTGTTTCCCTTGATGTTTCGGGTCATCAGGGCACTCCAGAACCCTTCTCCTGGATTTTAAGACAGCTGGCAGCTCAAGTTAACACTCAGATTTGTATTTTTCTGAGATGGTCCTGTCAAAGGGGTTGGAAAAAAGCCCTATTGATTTGCATTACCCAAGGGGAACACTGGTCCAGTTCATACATAGAGTTACAAGGGTGGGAGTAGATATCAATTCAAGCTCTCCCAGGGCTTGGGCGCGCGGATGGAGGAAAGGACGGCGGAGGACTCTTATCTTGCTTTTACGAAGCCTGGATCGACTCTGCTGAAGCCAACTGAGGATTTACATGATGACGACCGAGATTAAAATCTGGCCCTGACTGCAGCGGAATCAAGTGAACTGCTAAGGATTAAGGAGCTGCTAATAACTGATTTTCCCTGCGGCTGCTGAACAGAAACGTTGGGTAATGAAAGCGGAGAGGATGGGGAAGCACTCCTGGGTTGTCCCCAGATGGGGAAAGCCAGGGGTGCTACACATCCATGGGGAAAACGTCAGCTCTGGCCACAGGAATTGTCTCCTTTCAGCGAGGAGGAGGAGCAGAGTTGTGTGAAGAGGATGCAGAGGGAGGGACTGAGGTCTTCCTTTCCTCCCAGCAGACAAAGCAAGAAAGCCTTAGCAGGAGTTTGAATGAAAGGGTTTCTACACAAAGGTAATGGAAAGGTTAGACAAGCCCTCTCGCAAATGAGCCCCCTTAAATCTGCAGAGGAGCTTTTTCTCGCCGTGACGCTCGCCAAAGCCGTAGTTTGAAGCCGCGGAGCTTGCAGGAGACAAAGTTCCCCTTTGCACGCCCACCTCGCATCCCCTGGAGGAAAGGGTGACTTTTTTCGAGGCATGTCCCCAACCTCGGAGGTCAGCCAGGGCCGGCGGAGAGATGCTGGGGAGAGGCTGGGAGCAGGAGCGATGCCCGGGACCGGGCACCGTGCCGCAGCCCTCGCCCTTTTCCGTCCACCCCCCTGCTCCACCTCCCTGCGAGCGCCTTTCTGCCTCTTACCCTTTCCCAGGGAAAAAAAAAAAAAAAAATGAGGTAAAGGCTGCGCATATGCTCGCTGATATTTCCAATCCCCCCCAATTAGCGAGAAGATAACTCATGCATTTGAGCATTAAAAAGGTACTTAAGTCGGAATAAATTCCGCTTCGTTATTTCCCCGGGATTCACCTCCCGCTCCTGCGGTTGAAGGAAATTTAACGGGCACACAACCTGCTCCTCGGTCCACCTCTCCCGGCCACCATCACCCCGTGCTCGTCCATTAATGAATTGCTTTGTAAAACCCAATAATATTATTCAGCTCAGCGTATTCCAAGTTGAGGTTGCAGCAAGAGAAGGTTATTAAAGCTAATTGCCTGGGTACGTCCCTGCACGGATCAAGCATCCTTCTCCCTCCGTGTAAACTCCGTGTGATGCTACAGAGGGGAGTTAAAAGCGTCGCGGAGGAAGAAACAACGCTGTGTGCATCACCTTCAAACAACCCGAGCTCCTATTTCAAAGGCTGTAGCTGGTTTTAATCTCCTTTATAATAGGTTTCCACGTTCGTACAGTTTAACAGGTTTGCGGCTTCTGCGTTCCGCGCTGGAATAAACAACGCTCCAGTAATTGCCAGGTCACCGTTATTTACTTCTGTCCTTTTTAAAAAAAAAATAAAAAATAAAAAATCCCTTCCTACAGCTGCTTTGAGTGGGCTATACTATAATTTTCTTTACTGTCTCACACTAATGAAGGCAAGAGGGCAAGAGGACCAAGTCAGATGGTGGGAAAAGAAGCCAAACAGCCCGGTTGTCTTCCGACACGATTTTAAAGCGAACTCCCACCTGTAACACGTTAATTGGCCTGGTCTTCAGCAGCCTGCCTGGGAATAAAGACAAATGCTAGAAACCCAATGCATTGCTGGGTTTAATTATAGTTGTTTTTCTCAGCCTGGTCAGAGGGTTAGTTCCCCACCTGTGCGGTTTATGATGAGGAAATAACAGGGATGGGGCCAGTGCAGAGGATGAGGAAAGGACAGAAAAGCGGTGACCTCCCCAGAGCTGGGATTTATTATCAGTTTTCTTGCCCCCCGAGAAAAAACAACACGAGGTTTGATCTTGATGCTCTCAGCCAAGGCATCACGATGCAAAGGACGGAGCCAGGAGGAGCTACGGCGCTGCTGAGACACCACCGAGCGGGTGTTACAAGAGCTAGAGCTGCAAGAAACAGGAAAATCCTTCGTGAAGAGGGAAGGAGAGGGATGTCCTGCCTCTGCGTCGCGTGGGGTGAGACACTGCCAGCTCAGAGAAATGCCAAAATCTCCCTCTGCCCGTCCCTCCTCAACACCTCCTCCTCCTCTCCCAGGCTTTCCTCCATCCCGCTGACGGCGAGGAGCTGCGTTGGATGAGCCTACGGGCACTTCACAGCGCGTGCCCGGCTTTTAAGGAGAAACAATATGTTTTCCCAAAAGACCAAGGCAAAAAGGCTCCTCAACGTCTGCTCTGGAAGCGCTTTAATCACATTCCCTGGCCGCTCGTCTCACAAACTCCTTGCGTTGAATTTGAATCAAAACCCTCACTCTTTTCTGGCTGCACAAAGGTTTATCTGTGCCTTGCCCAAATAAAAAAAAAATAAAGCAAAGCTGCACGGAGGATGCAAAGTCCACATGCCAGGCAGAGCATGAGAGGAGCTCGTAAGAGTTTGCAGCTCTAAATCTAAGCTCTTTCTGCAAGTTGAGCTATTAATTGCAGTTCTGGAGTGTTTCATGACAGTGCCTATTCACTGCTTGAGCTCTGCCACGAGGCGCTGGGATAGCACTGGATAATTCATGAACGGGGGAGCAGGACTGAATGTTTACAGCTAGCTGGGAAATTTGCTTCCGCGAGAAAGCTCAGCAAAAGGCAATGGAGGCGCTGAGGACTTCACTACGTCGCCATTTCTTTCGCTGCAAGCTGGTGGGTCTCAAGAGCAAAGGAAAGCCTGGTTTAAATACAAGCCGTCAAATTTTTGGCCAAAATTAGCAACGCGTTCTTTCTTTGATACGCTCAAACGGTTGATCAAAACCAGGCAGTTCCTTCTGAAAAGCCCACGCTCAAAGAAAAAAAAAAAAACCCAACCAAGTTATTTTCTGTGGGAGGAAAAAAAAAGAAGAACAAAATTTCTATCAGCTCAGCCATTATTATGGTGGAAAAAATCCTCATCCTGCATGCCACCGTTGACTCAACCATCTATATCGTGTGTACGCAGCGTGCTTATGGAAGAGATGTGAAAAGAAATCTCAGAAATGAAATCTTAGAAATGAATTCCCCTCCGATCCGCTTTCACTATCAGAAACTAAGCAGAGCAGACGCGTGCCAAGACCCTATGTCCCTTCTTGATGGATTTATAGTCCTTGTCTGTTGGGACCACCCCAGCTTAGATGGGCTTCGAAATCTTGGGGGAAAAGACCTTCATGACTCCAGTACTCCTGCACAGGGGCGAAGGAGGAGCAACATTTCTGATGAGACACAACCCAACGCCTCGAACATTTGGGTTCTTAGAGGAGAGCAACTCCGAGGTTATTGCCTCGCTCCGAACTGGCTCCGTGTATTCTGTGACTGAAGGCTTTGCTGCTCTTTCTTCCCTTTCGCAGCCGATCGACCCTGCCGAACCCCCGAAGTGGCTGCGTTGGGTGATGACAAAAAGCTTACGTTTTAGCTCCGGCTATTTTCCAGCGCGCCGTAAAGTTTACAGCCTGCTGGAGAGCCCTTTTTGCAAGAAGAACGAGCTCAGCCACGTGGGCTCGGCACGAAGCTGGCGCTCAAGAACGCCAACTCCAGCCGAGATTCGCGAGACACGACGGGGGATTCCACCTCGCAGCTTCATCTCGGCCACAGTGATGTTGAGCCCATGATTTATCACAAGTCTCGCCACGTTTTGCGTTTCATTTCAGGGTAAAATAGCACCTTTCTATTATCTCAAAACTCTCCTGAAGTCCCAGCTCTGCCACGGCACATGAAGAGCATTAATAAAAACGATCTGAGCATTAATAAATAAGCAAGTACCTCACCCACCTCATTATGTTAAAGGTTAATGAGAAATTGCTTTTGACTGAGTAAGGTAATAAAGACCCAAAATCAGCTTTGGAAACCCAAATCGCTGGGCACCCAACGCAACAAGAAAAGAGGAAAGCAGAGTGAAGCAGGTCTCCCTGCTACAATTTCCATTAAATCCGGGCAAACGTGGCTGTTTCTCCCACAGGTCCCCCCGGGTCGCCCTTTCAGCACATTTTATAATAATAACAAATAGATTTTGCCCTGTGTGACCCGCTCTCGGTGATCCTGCTTTGGCAAGGGTGTTGGGCTGGATGATCTGTCATTGAGGAGGAAGAGAGGAGGTCTTTGGGAAGGTGTTCCCGAAATAATTTTGATAATTAAACCAAGCATCAGGCGGAAATTTTTCCATTGCAATAACTACCCATACCTATTGGGTGCTTTGAAACAGCCTATTCATCTCACCAGCTAAATGACAAGGTAACTGCTTGCATTTATATAACTTCTTTAGACTCAGAAGGGTCCCCAAGTGCTTCTAATCGACTATCTACAGGATTCATTTACCTAGTCCTGAACTTGCATTGATTCCGGTGTAGAGCACAGCGGCTCTTTAACGATGAGCAGTAACAAACCATGAGAATTCAAGGCAGGAGGTCAAGAACAACTCAGCCATCTGAAACCACCAGCAAAAAAAAAAAAAAAGATATTTAGGGAAAAGCGATGCAGTTAAAGTGATCTGAAATTTGAGCAGAGCTCATGGCCACCCCTTTCAGTTTTCTGAAAGAGGTTCCTTCAGCTGATACGCAGGCAGATGATCACTTTCCCAATTTTTGGTTGGCAAAAACCCATGTAGAAAAATTCCCACTATTTGCTAGACACAGAAGAGATAGAGCATTACCAGCCCTCTTTGACAGCATCTGGAGATTTCTGCTTGATTTCCCAGCTAAGCTGTTGACCAGGGATCACCCAGATCTCAGCCCCGGCTCATGCAACTCCCATCCAATCTGCCTGAAGAAGGAGTGATCCAGAAGGTGTGAGCTAGCTACTTCATTTATTTTTCCAGCTAGATCTGCTCCAAGAAAACGAAGCCAACAGCAGACACCAACCTGAAGGACCCAGGTGCTGGGTGTCAGACCTCAATTCCAGCACAGGACTCTGAGAAAAGACCTTTAATATGAATAAATTCCAGTTGGGCACGACCTCCAAGCACCCCGCATCTCTTCATAATTCAATGTTACAAATACACAGGAGTGTAGTCACACCTTAAACTTTCCTTCTCGCCACAGCTGGATGAAAAAAGCTGTGCATTGAACGTGCTAACCTCACCCAGACGTGGCTCACCTCCCTCACACGTTGTGACAGGGGTTGGCTTGCAAAAAGCTTTAGTGCTGCCAGAGGGACGGCGGGGAGAGAAGGGCAAACCCTGCGCCGTGCGGGCCATTAGCACAACCCCGGCAGATCGTAACAAGCTGAAAGCAGAATTAAGCCTCTGAGAAGGTTGGACTCGCCTGTGCCGTGGGATTTAAGTGCACGGTGCATGCTGTGGACCTTTTAGTCCCTTCTCAAATCTATACGTGCGCTGTTCCAAGTCGTCGTTTCCCTTCTGCTGCGCTCCCGTTTCTCTCTGTAAACCTCTTTTATTTTAAGCCTCAGAAGCGGCGAGAGGCTTGCCTGGCTTCATAACCCTCAAAAACCCTTCAGTCTGAGAGGAAAGTGCCTCCTCTCCATGCAGATCTCACCCTGGCCTTGCTGTTTTCCCAGCTTGATCCCACATCATGGTTGAGGGCACGCAGGGCTCCTCGTTGACCCACGCGAATGAGAGGTGAAGCCTCGATGATGCCGACTATGATATCACATGATTCCCAAATAAATGAAGGGAGAGGTGGTTTCCACTCTCCCAAAATAGCCAAAATATCTGCCAGAAACATTTGTGAACAGCCACCCCCAGAGAAGATTGCCTTAAGGATGGATGAGAGCCTCGAGGGACCCAATACTTCAAAAATTCCGATGTTGCGCCAACTAGACTTTCCCAATGACGCCGAAGGTCTCTCTTAAAGCCAGTTCAGAGCCCTGGGGATGAAGGTTCTGCTCTGAAAGCAATAAATCAGAGATGACAGCACAAAGACTCATGGGGAAAGCCTGAGGCGAACAGGTAGGCAAGTTGGCTAACAGACCCAAGAGGCTGTATGGCTGAAAGGTTCGTTATTATTTTTCAAGTCAGTGCTGTTAATTACTTTCAGGGCTCCAAACCAAAGTTAGCTTGAGGTGAGGAAGCCCAACAGGGGCTTTCGTTGTGTTTGGTGAGCTACCCTTCCTACGTCGCTCACCCGGTGGGGAAGGTTTGCTCCGACCATGGTGACAGCAGATAAATCACCGGCTTTGCTTGCCACCTTTGAAAAATTAATTTCGGGGCCCAGCATTTCTCATCAGTGCATCCCTTTGCGGGCTGCGACTCCTCGCCGGCGCGAGGAGGGCTGTAGGCTATTTGAAATGGGAAAGCCAGAACCAATCTGGGGCTTCAACTCATCCGGGGTGAAGGAATAGCTCTCACCACATGGGTTGATGCAAAAATGACTTGGATGCCCATTAGTAGATGCCCAGCTCTTACGCTAGCTGGGCTCCAGGCATATTTTTCGGAGCATCTAGTAGGGTTCCCCAAAGCTAAATGGTGGGGTTCTCTTCTGCAAAGCTCACTGAGGCAAATAAGTGGCTTTTACAGGAGTTGCCTCTTTTCCCTCCTCCTCACCAAATAGAACCAACTGATATAAAAGAGCCGGATCCACCGGCGATGCCGTAACCAGGTGCTCGAAACAAAGGCGAAGGGAGCCCAAAATTAGGTCAAATCTGCTGATGAGAGAGGAGTAAATAACAGCTGCTATTCCGGGGAGCTTTTGTTCTCTCTAAAAAGGAGAGCAGGTATCGCTGCGGATCTGGCTCCTCTTGTTCCTGCCATAGAGGTGGTTTAGGGGTTTTCTGAGTTTCAGGGGAGCATAAAAGGGGAGGGAGCGGGATTTAAACGGTGCCCGCTCATGGAAATACAGAGCTGAGGCTATCAACAACTGATTAACGGAGCCAATCAACAAACAACACTGAGAATATTATTGAAAGGCTTTCTTTGGTCGCAGTGGACTGGCAATACAGGAAAACGTTTTGCTTTAAAACTGACTTTTTATTTTTTTTCTTTGCAAGTGGCTAATAATAGGACAGAGAATATTTTCAAGGTGTGTTTTATTATCCACTTATCTCTGATGCTTGCCAAAAGAGGCGTGAATACTCCTCAGCACATTTGAGACTTTCTGGCAAGGGAAAAAAAGACTGATGAGTGCCATAAAGTGGGGAGTTAATGAAAGCAACTACATCTAAATGCAGTATCTGGGTCCCACGGTGGAGATTTCCTGCAGACGGACACCGTGGCTCCGTCTCTCCAGCCAAGTGAAATGCTGCTCTCCGCCACCACCCTGAGAAAGGCCACAAGAGGTGGGGTTAGCCGAGCATCGTCGGCAGCGCTGGATGACATTTAAGGAAGAAAATTGGCATTATCAAGCTTTCTCATCAAAACTGAGTTAGGCGAGCCCTTGTTTCCCAGAGGGATGCAGGTAGGGAAGCTGGCGCTCTCCAGCAAGTTATTCAAGAGAAAAACCCAAGGATTAAAATGATCTCTAAGGTCCCTTCCAGCCTAGGCCATTCTATGATTGTGTTGTCATTTTTTTGTTCCAATACAGAAGAAAATGTGCCATAAATGCTCAGGTACACGTATCCTCTGCCAAAGCAGCCAGGAATTACCCAAAATCGCAAAGAGACCAGCAGCATCCCACAGCAACAAACCCTCCAAGTCCTCCCCACGACGGGGAAGGGGGTTGGCTCGTTTCTGTTCTCACCCCCGCCGTGCGATCCTGCCCGAGCTGAAGGCAGAAACGTGCTTTATGCTCTTTGTAATACCAGCTGACAGTAGATATAAAGAGAGAGATATATATTTATATAAATAAAAAAAAAAGATCGCTCTATAAAAATCTGTCTATATACGCAGCGTCTCAAAGAATTACTGGAAAACATGGGAGATGGTGATGGTAGCAGAAACTGTCAGCATAAAGGTGCGGAGATTTAGCACAGCTGGGCCTTAAGAAATGCTTTTTTGTCGATGCTGCTTCATGTTCTACAGCCTCTCCCTGCTCAGCTCCATCATCTCCCTTCATCTTGAGAGCCTTAAAGCAGACGCCAGCCCCGGTATCTCTCAACCCTCCTCACACCTCATTCAAATTCAAGCAGCTCCTCTGTAACACGCTGAGCAAAAAGCTTGCCACCTCTTATCCGAAGCTTTCAATCTCATAAGAAATATTAAAAGGCAAACATGAAAATTACAGGCAAAGTAACCAAAGGATCGTAACCTGCCACGGTAATGGAAAATCCAATTGGTCTTGAGTGCAGGCTGGGCTGGTGCAAAATGAAGAGGAAACATCAGGGTTGCTTAGCCCCGTCGCTGTATTGGGCAAAATGCAAAATAAAAAGAAGGATGAAGCCTCTTTTTTAGAAGTTGCACGGGCTACGGAGGGAAGGCAAAGGGGTTTTATTTACTCTGAGGAAAACAGAAGGATCCGAGGACATGGGCTGGGGTAAGTGGTGGCCCATCAACTTCGGTTATCAATTCGGCGCTCCGATCCGCCGCGCCGCTTGGAAACAGGCAAGGTCAGTTAGCGATAACAAAACTGGAGAGCCTAATTCCCCACGTAAACGAACTTGGAGGAAAGGGGATTACATCGCCTGCTGCGCACAAAGTTGAGGATCTGGCACCCACGGCTCTGTTTAAGAGTCTGACCTCATTCCTGCCTTGTAAACAAGCGCCAAAATATGAAGAATAATGAAAAAACCTCTCATTTTTCTTACAGAATCATTACGGTGTTTTATTATTTTCCTATTCATGCTGCCAATAATAAATCACATTACCCAAGATGTTCGCATTTATTATACTATTTAGAGCTCAGCGCTTGCTGGCGTGGCTTTGTGTTAGCACCGTGCTACTAGAACTCAGATTCTTGTTAATAACTTTGGCGTCCCCAGCACATACCTTTCATAAAACAATGCAAGACGGGGGGAAAATAGCCCTGAATTAGCAACGTCATCCAAAAATCCCAGTGTCCTGGAAGGGTCAGCAGGATGGCTTTGGGCTACAGAGCTCCTGTAGACGCTGATAAATAAGGAAGGACTTAAGGGGGGGATGCAGTGATGCAGCCTAAAGGTTGTGTTTGCGCGACATCAAACTAAGCCAAGAAACAGCAGAGAAAGCTGGATTCCTCCGAATTATTCCCCTGCTCGCTTCAGTTGCTCCTTCACTCTAAGGAATGCATGTAGCCATGGAAGCATTCTCCTCCCACCGACCCGAATGTGGGATTTTTCACCCATTTACAGATGCAACTCTTGGAAAAGCTCAGTGAGCTAGAGAAGACCCATTAAGACACCAGGAGATGAATTTCTACCAAGCCTACAGCCCCTTTCTAAGAACTAGGCTGCTTTTTGGGCCACAAAGAGCTCTAATAGGGACACACAAAGTCTCACTCAACTGTCTGAACCTGAAAAACCTCCTCCTTGGATCACCAAGAGAAGCACATGGATATTTTGAGGAGCTCAGTCTGGAGCCAGAAGGGCTTATCCCGAGTGTAATGAGAGACAAATTGAGGCACCAAGAAGAGGAGGAATTTAGTTAGGAGGTGTATACAACACAGATACGCACAAATCCAGGGTCTCAGCTCTTGACTTCAGCGCTGGAGCCAAAGCATCGCCATCCCTTGGTGGCAGCGCGGTGGGATTTTGGGACACACCTTTTCTGCCAGCTTCCTTTATTAAAGTGCAATTTAGCACTTCAGGTTTGCTCCCCCATGCTCAGCCCCAGGGGCCTGCAAAGAAGGGCAGGCAAACCTCCCAGGGCAGCAGCTCACAGCAGCGAGCAAAACAAACCCGAGACCTGGCTGGTGCATGCGAGAAAAAGGGAATCATATGGTTGAAGAGAAGCGTAATTGTAGTGGAAATTCAAAATCACTTCACTGAGCCCATTTCATGCCGTCGTTCCTGCCCTTGTAAATCAGTGGCGGCGGCGGCAATTTATTCCTACACCACAACAACTCCTGAATGGGGAGGAAAATGAAATAATTGTGTTTTGACCAGCTTGAGTCAATTCCTCTGCATGTAGCTACATATTTATAAACACGAGTGTCAAGTGTGAAGGCTCTCCATCACACTCGTTACCTCCTTCAACGTGCCCAACGCCAGCCTGAGCCACGCGACATCACGAGGGCAGGAGGGAAGCACCAAGCCAAGAATTTAATATTTGCATCCAGAGCTCAGAGAAACCAAAATAATTCATCGGCGCTGCAGGGCAAATGCGATGCCTGTGCATCTCAGCCCCAAACCAGGGCTCTCCCTTAAATAGCTGAGATTCCATCCATCCACAGGTGGCAGGAAATCTCCGATTCATCAGCTTGCAGGGGATGTAGCAACCTGTAGTGCCTCTGGCTATCCTATAATCCTTCCTCCCTTGATCAGAACACAATCAATTGGTGGAGAGAAAAAAAAAACATGTTCCCTTTTAACCGTCCTCAGGAATGTACCTCTCAGTCTCGGTCTTCAACATCACTCCCGAATCCTCGTGTGATTTGGGGCTCCCTCAGCCTCTGTGTTACCTTCCTAAAAGCTCAGCCAGCCCTGCACGTTGCAGAAAGGAGAAACCAGCAGTAAAGACCTATTTTCCGGAGGAAAACGAAGGTATGGGACATGTTTGAATGACGACTGTCAAGGTACATCAATCAAAGCGTCTTCTAAGGGAGTATTCTGCCTTTTTTCCCCCCTTCAGAATATTTGGCGTAGGATGCAAACAATGTCAAGCTTTGCCTGTCTCACAAGTTTTCAGCTGAAGACCTCTCAGCTCATTTTCTAACCAGGTGCCGGATTGCCTTTGTGAGCCCCACTAGGTCTAGCAGCTGGAAAGCCTTCCAGCCTCTTTCCTTCTTATCGATGTCACTAATTATTATCTTTAGTTCTTAGCCTCATTCTCTTAAGCTGTTTTGACAGCTTTGTTGGTCCATCAATCAGTGTCTCGTAAGTACTTTTGAATTTCTTGGTGAATCTCAACCAAACTTGACAAGGGATGACGAGACTCACTGTTAAGGGGGGGGAAGAAATAAAATTAAAATGAAATAAATAATAAAAAAGGAAACTCAAGATGTAAAAAGAGGCCAGGTGAAGGAAAGTGACCCCTCTCTCAGAATCTAAGGAAAATAAATTATACCCCACCTCTTCCCTCCTCAGCACAAGTGTCTTACTCTTGAGCCCCACCAGCATGGGGCTCACAACAAAACCCCGGTGCAGGCGGGGAAAAGGAGAACTTAACTGCACTGAATAGAAAAAAATTCATCAGGATGTTTGTTTGAAAAATAGAATCCCGATAGGGAAGATCTGCCAGGGGGAACAAACCTCGTCTCGATTAAGATTCAGCTGCAGTGGAGTATCAGAAACATGCCTCCTATGAGAAGGCTGCCCTCTGAGCCTGCCGTGCCCAGAATCTCAAAAGACAATTCCAATAAATTTTATTTCTTCTTCTCTTCCTTAACCCCATCAACGTCCCTCCGTGCCTCTTTGACCTCCAAGTTTTAGTTCCATTATAACGAGCCCCAGGCATCCTTTTAGCAGGTGTGATACCCTTTCCTCTGCCCTACGACAGGAGCGCTTCCCCAATTCCTTGCAAGGACCATCCACGAAGCTCCCATTTTCCAGCCTGAAGGACCAGGGAAATCTTTTTATCACGCTCCGAACGATGGAAGAAAACACCCAAAGGAAGGTTCTGTCCCGTGTTTCACTGGGGCAGATGAAATCAGGGCATTGCTGCAAGGGAAATCACGGAAATAAGAGGTAACGGCAGTTTTGCTTTGTCGAGTTTAAGCAGACGGCGCAAGACAAGAGGAAAACTCAGCAAAGGACTGGGAACATGCAAAGGTAGAAGAGAAATGCAAGCAGGCTGCTCTCTTCCATGGCAGGGATGAATTTTTGGACCACTGGAAGCAAGTTCCGGTCCAATTAAAACGGTAACTGCTGTTAAAACTGAGCTCATGCTGCTGCCACGTGACTTGGTCCCCATCCCCAAGATCCTACCAATCTGGTTTTGAGCCCCCTCCTCAACCTCTTGCCCTCGCCTTATGTCTCTGGGGGGTGTTTTAGTCTCTTTTCCAAGGGGCTGAACATCTCTGGGCCAGGCGCCTCGGCAGCCAGAAGACATCTCTGGATTTTTTTTTTTTGGAGGCCAGACGCCCACAAACGTCCAAACCGCAATTACCGGAGATGGTTTCCCTCCGTGCACTGAAAACAAAACTGGCTCTCCTGTCTCCCGCTGCTCCCCAGAATTGATGCCTTGATAAAGGTGAGAATGCTTACAAACAAACACACACACACTTGTATTATTACTGTGGCTGCTGTTTGATTAAGTTATTAAGATAATTGCTTTGCCAGCTTTGCCACAACGGTGGCTTTTACTAGCTGGTAACGCCGCTTGCCTTACAGTTGCGAGGACAGATAAGTGGGTGAGATTTACACACGGGATGACAGTCAGCTACATTACCCGACCTAACAATTTGCGCTTCTGGAGCCTGACTGAAGCAAAAAAGGCCACTGCCTCTTTTCCAACCTGCTTGTTTTAACGTTCGCTTCGGTTTCACTATCAACTAAATGCACTCAAGGGTAAAGGCTCCTTGGGGACCTGTGAAACGGCGCTATTGCAAGCACAACGTCTATATTTGTTGCCAAGGCGATGGCTAATAACATTAAAATGGAACATGGGCCCTTTATACGGCAGGCTG
>NW_009734480.1:9988-25084 GCF_000703405.1 Apaloderma vittatum | reverse complement strand
GCCCCTGGACGCGGCCGCGCCGCCCCGCGGGGGGAGGGGGAGGTGATGGAGGGAAGGGGGAAACGCGGCCCGTTGGGTCTCCGTGGGATGCGAGTTGAGGGGTTTCACTTTGAAGGGGAGAGTCCTGCTCTAATAAGGAGAACTCAAGGATAAATCTGTATCCCAGCCAGGACACAGCAACCCGGCAAACCCAAGCGTGATGGTGCCAGGGTCTTCATATGCAGAAGAAATCACAGCTTGGGGCTGTCTAGTTTCTCTCTTTGCCATCACGGTGAAGTTCTGCAGAGCGCTGAAGTCTCCAGCATGACCTTTCCTAGACAGACACTAGAAAGCTATTACTGAGCACAAGCCAATTTGCTTTGCAAGTGTAAGTGGCAATTTTCCTTCTTAAATACGTTACAGCCGAAGGTAAATGGCTATAAACAGAAAGTTACTTCTCACTCCCTCCACAGAGACCTCTCCCTGTGGTTATGAGCTATGATCTTAAAAAATACTGTTGTGAGACACCAGCAGCAAGGGACGTGGTTGTTTTCAGCTAGCGACTTTCATGCCTAGCTTTTATTAAGAGGAAAAAAGATTAAGTGGTAATATCCACAGGGGGCAATGACTTCTTCAAATACCCTTATGCAGCAATTTTAACAGGGAGTGAAGAATTAGGAGCGAGGTTTTAAGGTCTCTCTCGCATTTCATTCTGGCTGAAGAGCAGCGGCTTTGCAAAGCATCTCGTGCAAATTCGGCGAGGCAGGGTCGACAAAGCTGAGGAGGACGTGAAGCGCTTCAGTAGCATGAGCTGGGGCAGCAAGAGGGAGCACAGGGACTGCAAAGAGCCACCATGCAAAAAGCACAACACTTCCCAGAGCCCAGCTGCAGGCTCCAGAGAGCTGAGGAACCCCAAGGCAAGAAAAAGAGGAGGTGGGCTGGACGACAAGGGAGACTTGCCCTGCCTTCCCACCACCTGAAGGTCTCACACCAGCCCCAGGAGACCAAACCAAGGCATCTCCCCCTCCCAGCCCAGCCGGGTGCATCTTCTGGATGCTTAGCAAACAAATCTAGATTAAACCCGTTAATTAGCAGCCCTTAAAAGCAGCGTGGGATTCCCTCCTCATTGGTCTTCCCCATCCAACACCTGCCTTGGAGCTGCAGCGCGATACCTCCAGACAAGCTAACAAAAAGGCAGGGTAATAATACGAAGCACCTCAGAGAATATAATCCTTCTCATCTATTATTTTGGCTTGACATTTCTGTTCATTAGGAGCACACTGTGTACAGGCACCGTACATCTTCATTGGGAGCCCACCGTTTCTATTAAACGTAATTATTTCTCCCCGTGGCTTGCATGCTAAAAGAGGGTTACTACAAAGCGAGTGGCTGCTACAGAACGGGATTGCAAAGCTCTGTTATTAAAATACGTGTTGCTGCAGTGTCCACAAACCACCCAAGACTGGATCCACAGCTTTCTGAGAGTTGTGAGATGGCTGGTGAGTGGCGATTCCGACCTCTGGTCTCAGCAGCGCACGAGGGCTTCCCCACGTCAACGCTCACTTGAGCAAAACATCTGGTTTCCACTGAAACTTTGCCAACAACAAAGAATCTACCATAACCCCTGGCACGTTGTGCCAAGAACTAATTAACCTCCCTGTTAAAGCTGTTGCTTATTGTCGAGCCTGCATTTGTTTGGAAGCTTCACTTTCCATCTACCGGGGTTTATTACGGGGATGAAGTTGTCCCTTTCTCTCACCTCTCTGCTGTATTTTAACTAAGCTTTTTCCTTTTCTGGTCCAAACGATTCCTCATCATGTGGCATTATATTTATTTTATTTGTCAAATTGCTTCACCAAGAAAAGAAAGCATTTACAAAGCCATTTGTGGAGTGGTAGAACATCCTCTTTTGGCAATTTCCGATCAGAAACGTGTCCTGTCGTCTTTGGAAATGAAATGTTACTTCAAAAGGAACCACCAATCTTTAGGGGGGGGGGGTTTATGAGTCGAAATGAAAGAATGTAACCAATTTAAAGTGGGTTGTTTGGGTGGGTTTGCTTCTTTGTTTCATTTTGAAATAATGTTTTCACAAATGTTTCAACATGTTGGTCATGTTCGGGGATGTAATCGCTGTTCTTGCCTTAACAGGGGAGCCCAGCTAAAATGTTTCGACAGGAATTTAAGAGGGCTGAAGTCAGAAGAGAGAAATTTCACCCTTGATATCAAGCGATGGTCAAGCCCATAGAAAACCAACATCCATTAGTAGCTCGTTGGCACTGGGACTCGTCTGAGCCTTTTCAATTCCCAGAGTCTCGAAACTAGAAAAAGCCGTTCCGCACTTATTTAGCAAAATATCTTTATTCAACCCTAAATGTACGCAATCAGCATTAGCTTGATGTATTCCAGCCAGCAGCGACTTGGGGGACCGACTCGAACAGGAGACTTCATGAATATTCTACAGACTGACATTTGTTTGCAGTATTTGAATATTTCCTAATAACCAGGGGAAAAAAAAAAAGAAAAAGAAAAAAAAAAAAAGGCAGCATACCGGGAGGCCAAGCTCATGAATGCTTTATAAAGTCAAGTCTCCCCTGAAATACCCTAAATGGCAAACGTTGCTTGCTACATACAGATATGCAAAAAACTTTTGGCTTTTTCCTCACCTTCCCTCCGTGGGGAGCTCCCCTTTTCTGAGCAGGGTCTGGCAGGGAGGAGGAAAGGAGGTGGCCACGACTTTACGATGCTCCCGACATCCTCACTTCTCGGTGGAAAAGAGAAAAATCAGTCTCGCGGCCGCTTTGTATCCTACTGGTAGCAGCTGCGCGATGGCTGGAGAAATCTCTTCTTTTAGGGGCACTCTTATCATGGGTTATTAATATTTTTTGTGAAGCAGCACTGTTTTTAGGCTGTTTGATTTTTCTCTTTCGCATCACAAGCTTCACCCCCACAAAATCTAATTTTCAATTAATAACACTCCTAGGACTTCAAGACAAGGTAAAAACCACACTCCAGGTAACCACAATCATTAAGGATGTGTACACAAGTTTCTTCTAGCTCCTCCTTACTGACTCATATTTTAAAAAGACCAACACTTCAGCCTTTTTCCAGCCTTGGCTTGTAGAGGGCAAATGAAACAGATTTTCTCTTGGTATCCAGTTTGCTCCAACCATTCACTCCTTCTGGCCTCACTTATTCTTTCACAAAGTCAGACGATCGCTATCTAATGTTAATATTTCTCTGTGCCGAAGAAGTACGGGGGATTACTCATAAAAATCTCCGCTCCTGTGTATTCTGAAGAGTAAATAGTGGGATTTTCAAAGCCTGTTTGGCATCGGCCTAAATCTGCCTTTCAAAACTCCTTCGTGACCAAACCCGTTGTCCAAAACACTTCTTGTTGTCTCAACAGCTCCGTAATTACGATCGCGCTGTCTCACTTGAAACAGATTGCTTCCAGCTCGAGGATTAATCTAGCGCTGTACGGCAAAAGGCAGGAAACTCAATTCCTCTTAAAAATACTCGGAAAGCACCAAAAAGCTTCAAAGTTGTTGGAAGCGAGCAGGACAGATATCTCAAGTCAGACGCTGAAGAATGAATCCGTCACCTGAGATTTCTTTTACAGTCAAAAGAGAGAAATGAGCACTTTTAACAGGCAAGTCTCCTCAGATGTCTGTTTTCAGCTGAGACAAATCATCTGCTGACGTGTTTCTCTCCATTGACTAAAAAAAAACCAACAAAAAATCCCCAAAACCCTGGGAGTACAAGCTTCATAGCTTGCACTTTTAGACTCCACCTGAAACGTTAAACCATCGCAAAAATACCAACAAACCGCGGGGATGCCTCACAGCTTGATTTCAGATGTCTTCAAGGAATTCCCCAACCCAACCGAGCGCTTAGGAACTGCCCCGAGCTGTCATCAGCAAAGATGAATTAGAACATGAATTAACCCAACAAGTCATTCTTGGTACTTAAGTTTTAAAACCAGAGCAGGAATCCTGGTTCATGCTCCGGCCAAGTAGCCCCATCTCGGGTCTGATCTCTTCCCCCATCATCCTCTTGGAAATATTTGACTAATTAAAAGCTCAACCCTGAAAACTTCATTCAGCAAAACCCCTCCAAGTAGGAGACCTGAACTCATCGACCCCGACTATTGCGTTGGTTGACAACACGCTGAATAAACAGGTAGTTTAGGTTTCTTTTGCCTGCACTTATAAATCAATTTTAATTACAATGACGACGACAAAACTGAGCCAAACCGCTGGGCCCATTCTTCTCGCACACTAACTACCGCAAATTAAACGGCGAATTGTGTTTCGCTCGGGGTATTGTCATGCAAACGAAGAAAAACAACTCGCTTTCCAATTTCCTCATGCAAATACAGACCGGATTGTTGAGGCAGAGAATATATTTTTTTTGCCATCTCAGTGGTTCTTGTGGAAGATAAGAGGAGCCGCGAAAGTTTTGCAATTTGTAAGCTGGCAGCTTCATTAAATAAATAAATAAGAACGCGGCCCTGCAAAACCAAATGTTTAAATAACGTTACAACTAAACTGTCAAGGTCAGCAAATAATACGTTTAAACAATCTTGTATTCCTTTTGCCTTTCTGCAAAGCCTGCGCTATAATTTATGGGTTTATTTCCTTTTCAAAGAAGCTTCTTGATACAGCCTCAAACTCTTCTGGAATATTAAAAAAAAAATAATAACACAATTTGCCAGCCTGAAGGCTGCAGCACCAGTTTCCGTGAAGCTCCGTGCACCAACTCAACTGTTGCGTTAAGCCCCCAAAAGGCACGTAGACCAGACCAAATTAAAAAACTATAAAACACAAACCCCCAAAACACAGGCAACTCAGTCATGAACACCAAGGAGCAGCCATTTTTACCCTTTCAGGACTAAACCAAAGCTCGAGAACAGCTACACAAAAGCCTGGGCTCTGCCCCCAGGCTCGTTACGTTTTCATCTCCATGGCTCCAATTCTCAATCTTTCCTTTTTATTCCACATCCAAGAGGATGCTCCTGCTCTTGCAGGATTTATCTCCGCGCCCACATGGCTTGTGCAAAGGCTGAGCTACCCAGCCTGCTGCGGGATTCCCCCTCCGACGGGGACGTTTTCATGGTGTCACCTCCACAGCCGTACATCTTCCAGCTCCACGTGGCCTGGCTGTGGTGGACAGAGCTAGATCTTTCCATGCTGAAGACACCCCCAACCTCTATAAACTCAAATCTCCATTGCCGGGGGCCAAAACCCCATGAGAGAAGTTGTGGATGCCCCCACTCTGGAACTGTTCCAAGGTCAGGTTGGATGAGGTTTTGAGCAACCTGGTCTAGTAGGAGATGTCCCTGCCCATGGCAAGGGGGGTGGAATTAGATAATCTTTAAGGTCCCCTCCAACCCAAACCATTCCATGATTCTATGAGAAGAGACACATTGGTCCATCAGGCAAGGAATGGAGATGTCCTCCCCCTTGCCTGGGCCACCTCCTCTTCTTCAAACCCAGCTCCTTCGCGACGAACCCAACCAACCCAACCTTGCCCCATCAGAAACATCAGCAAGGAAGTGTTATCCTCTTCCTGACAACTCGCTTGGTTGCTTTGGCACTCTCTGCCGCTGGAAATAAATTGATATAATTCTTAATAACAGCCCTAGAGGGTTAGGTAGGAGGGAGCAAATGCCGAGACAGGGAGTGGGAAGAAGGTTTCTAGGAGCAGCTGTCAAGCCACCCCGCTCGCTTGCCGGCAACTAACGGCATGTAATTCACAGCTCCTGCACGCCGGAGAAGTTATCGTTCGGAAGTTGTTGCTCTGCGGTGGCTTGACAGCCTAACAATACAAAATAAATCTATTCACGCTGCTTCGGCGAGACCGAATCCCGGGAATGTGCTGCAACAGCAGAGAGCAGTGATAAGTTCTTGTAACTTACAGCAACTCGGTGCTGTCCTCATTACCATATATTATCTTACTGCACACACAAGAAACCTCTCCAACGGACTTCGCCGCGGTTGAGCTTTTACTCCCTCCTCCGTGTTAAAGCCGTGCAAAAGCCCAAAGTCCTCCTGATAGCGCCGGGTTTGAAGTGCCTGAAAGCTGCGGCGCTTCCCTGGTTCTCCAGCCAGTGCATCGGTGTCAGCAGCGGCTTTGGGAGCCTTGGAAAGAGGATTCACAGCTGGATTTTGTGCTCTGTAATGAACAGGGACTTAGGACATCATCTCGCCAAGTCAGGCCAGCCCGGATAGGATAGGGCTTTGCAGCAGAAAACGAGGAGGAACAACTTCTACATGGAAAAGCAAAGGCTGGACAAATTCACAGGCTCTGGAAACGAGGCACTGAATTAATCAAAGCAGACAGGGGAGGGAACGGGGCTCTGCCTGTCAGTGGGATCTTGGGTTGATGAAGAAAGGGCAGTGAGACATCTCCATTTCGCCTGCTCACGCCGGCGGAGACGGACACAGCACGCGTCGGCATGCACGGACTTGCGCCGCGATAACACGGATGCCAATAAAGATGTATCCAGGTAGCAAAGCCTGCCCGGTGCCATCTCCTGCCTCATCTCCTCACGGCAGGAGGGAGCTCTGGAAGGGTCCGTGCCAGCAGAGAAGCCCTACTCGCCTCTAAAGCGAATCGGCAGAGCTGCACGTGTCCTCGCACAAGCCGGCAAAGAGCGTGAAGGGTGCAGGGGTGATTTCCTTTGCAAACCAGAGGAATTTCAAAAGACTCAAAGCATCAGACCCAGCAGCCTGATGAAGTAGCTCTGCTCTCCTCTTTGCAGCCCTGTTTGATGAGCTCTTTTCCACCTCTCAAGGTAGATTTGAGTCCTAGGAAGGCTACCGGCGGCGGGGCTCCAGGTTCAAGTCAGCAAATTGCCGGGCAGCGGCTTATCTCCCAAAGCTCCACTTGGGGAAGGGCTTTTTTTTTGAGCTTTCTGTCTGGGATTTAGCCTTTTTTTTTTTATTCTCTCTCATTTTACCTTAAAACAAAGACTGTGCTTTCAGAACTTATTGCCCTCCTTCGAGGATGGCAGAGCAGCTTTAGGGGACGGGAGGCTCCATCCCCACGGTCGGTTTAGCGCGTGACAATATTACATATTGCAAACTTTCACCCACCTGAAGGCTTTCAAGCTCATTCCCTCACACCTAAACTGACCACCTGATACCAGCAGGATGCAATCTTGCCGTTCAAGTGCTTGCCCCAAGTGGGAGAGGTTAAATCTCTCTCCTCTAGCCAGGCTAGAAACCATCCGACCAAAACCCACAGCACCGCGAGCTGGGGGAATCTCATCCAAATCCCTCCAAACCCAAACTGGGAGAAGCGTTTCTGCTCACGCCTTCCGCTCAAGCCAAACTTTTGCAGCCCTGAGCTTCTGCCCGATGCAAATCCAAGATTTGCTTTATGTTTTTTGGCTGGATTTTGAACCGAACGGCATCTCTTGGTTAGGGGATCAGCGCACGGGTAGCGAATTCCCAATTTATTCCTCTAGCTGGATGCTCGGTAAGCAGGCGACAGCCGTAAGCGTTTTCTGACAGGCGCTTGGAAACATAATGCGCCGCGGGGTTGTGTTTCCTTCCCCTTAATGGGATGCAAAGCTCCGTTTTCAAAAGAATCTGCTAACATTTTAAGCTCCTTTTGTTAGTATAAATGATAATGTAGTCAACACAAGGGCCTCATCTCTCCTTGAAGTGCAGATAATTCCCGTTCACCTTAACACACGTGCGTCAGAGAATAAACCAAGTCCTCCACGAGGAACCAGCATTGAGGGCTTTGCTCCAGAGAAGAGCTGATGGGGGAGCAATACCAAAGGATGGCCTCTTAAAATTGTACCAATTAACGCAGCTCCTCCTTTCTTTCGGTCTTAGCACAACTATTTTTTGGAAGGAGGGCGCAATAAAATAATCTGCCTTAACCAAAGAGGTCAACGGGTTGGCCAACAGGTGAGGAGGGACCTTTGCTATGGGCAAACTACAGAGAAAGCGTGAAGTGAAGCCATAGAAGACAAAAGTCACGTGTTTTTAGGAGCATGGACCTCTCCAAGCCCCTTCATTATCATTCTTCAGGCTTGTGATGCTTACCTGTGCTTAAGGATCAGGATTAGCTCCATGTACACCAGCCCCTCTCGGAATAAATTCAGCCTGCTGTCTCTAAGAGCAAAAATATCCGAGCATCTCTCAGACACGGGCAAAGGGGAGGCGTAGAAACCTCCTTGTGAGGTTTATGAAACCCCTGTTCTCCTTGTTCTCAGCGCCCGGGTTCCTCATCACACCTGGTTTACACGCAACCCCGGTGACAGATGCAGAAGCGAACACGTCTCGCTGTTACAGAATTACAAAGGAAGGATCAATTCCGCGCTGTCAATCCCCCCTTTTCATTAGCGACTGATTGGGAGACATCAAATCCTGCCTTCCAAGAGTCAAACCCGTAAACAAGACAACGTTGTTAAAATAAAATAATAATAATAAAGAAAAAAAACCAACCCAGCAAACAACTGCCAGATGCTATGAGACCGCAGCGAGAATAACAATTCGGGAAATAATTGAGCTATTCCTGGTGGTGACAAAACCAGAGTCCTGGCGGGATGGGTAAAAAAGATTTCTTCAAGTTATCAGGAACCTGAAAAGGTGTTTTCCTTTATAGGATACGACGGGGAAAACAGGGCCAGAAGGAAAAACAGGGGAATAGCTGGGAAAAAACATCCTTCCTCTGAATTTTTCACCAAAAAATTGGGGAGGTGCTGGCTGGGTTCCTTCCAAAGGAGTAAGCTCACCCAGGTTTTTTCCTAATGCACCAACTGTCAATTCAGCTTCTTTTCACGGAGATTAGAATTCATTTGTAGAAGGCAAAGAGAAAAGGAAAGGAAGAACAAAAAAAGAAAAAGGAGAAGAAAAGGTATTTAATTGGCAACTGAATTCCTCATGAAACAAAGAGATGGATTCATGCAAAGAAGAATAGGGAGAGCTGTTTTGATATCTGAATTTTAATGACTCCATGGCATCCCTATTTGTTATGTATCTGCTTTTGAAATGTCACGGCTAGCTCTAGTGGTAATTACTGAATTTCAACGTTTATAGAAAAGCAGCACATAGAGTATGGAGATAATTGCCCAGTTGGATAGTTATGAAGGATTCAGGTTTCCCCCTCGCTTTCCCCCCTCCTTCTGCAACTACAGAATTTTGGTAATTATCACTAGAGCCACTTGTTATAAAATCAGAAAGCAGGTAAACAACAAACACCAGCGTAGTTTATTCATTAAAATTCAAAAATCATATCATCATATTGATCTTGAAATTACAAACCGCTGCATCTTGCAGAAAGCTGAGCCCTTACGCTACGCCAACGTTTAGTATCGCCGTACATCATCCAACAAGACATTTTCCTGACGGGAATTGTTATGCAATAAACACTATTGTGTGGCATTTACAGGTAAAAAAAAAAAAAAAGAAAGAAAATCGATTCATAACCAGGTTATAACATCAGCGACGATCAGATCACAAATCACAAGGCTTGGGGCGCATCAGACGTTGGCACGTCCAACAGGGCTGCAGCAAGATGCTCCAAAATTATTTTGAGGTTTTCCTGCTCACGTTCTGGTTTAAGCTACACGCATCCTAGGGGCACAGCCTCACCCCAAAACCTCCTGAATCTACACCAAAAATTAAAGATAGGGCAGCTCAGCTCCCACTTCTAGCAGAAGTTGACCTCTGGAGTAGCTTTCACCCGCACAACTCTTTCTTTTTCTCTTCTTAGGAAGTCCTATCTCCGTGTCAGGCAGGAAAATCAAGACACGGAGCCACAAAAACCCCCCTCAGTTTTGCACGACGTATCATGATGGTGTTACACGTCTACGTCTTCACGCGTGAACCACCCCGAGAGTCACGGCGGTGCTCAAAGCGGAGACGCAACCGCCGTCTCGCCGCGCAATTCAGGTCCGGCTTCAAAGAGCCCGAGGTTTTTGAGTTTTCAAAACGTAGGATTTTGGGTACGCTCCCGTCTTTAATCAAAGCGGCTCACGAAAGGAAAGTCGCCCGCTTAGAAGTAGGGATGTGTTAGAAGTAGGGGGCACGGGTTCAGGAAGGTAAACACACGAGTACATAATTAAAGGAGCAAAGACAGCTAACGCTGGAGAAACTGCTGGCTTTTTACCAAAAAAAAAACAGTAAAAGACTATTATATATACACAGGAGATAAGTGGATACAGCACAGATAAGAGTGACAGGGGGAAATTGGAGGCAGGCGAGGATAAGAAGCCAACACCGACACTTGGAGTATTTACTTTTGCGTCTGTGCTCGCAAATGAAGAGGATGAGGATTTGCCTAAGTCAGGGAGCAGATCCCCAGGGAGAAGAGAAGAGGAATTAGGGAGTGTGCAGATAACACGAGGAATGGTCAATAAAAGCTTAAGGGAACTTAAAACTGACATAAAGCGTTAGGGACCAGATGGTAACATGCGCACGGGGGATTTAACAAACCCGGGAAGCAATGACTAAGCAGGACTTTGGTCTTACAGATTCCCCTTAAAAAGGGGAAGAGAAGGAAGAGGGAGTAGTTGGATATTTATTCACCACCAGCGATCTCTCCAAGAGCCCATCACTCCGACATCTCTTTCTCCGGCATTGCTACGGACGATGGGGTGGATTACCCAAGTTGCAAACAGCAAGGTGTTTTTTTCTGTGGGAAAAGTCATGGATTTTGTGGAAATGCCTTTCTCCTCTTTATTTATACCAGTTGAGGCTGAGCCTCTCCAAAAGGAAATCAAGATCTGGCTGTTTTCAGGCAGCTAGGAACTACATCTTTTATTATCTTTCAGAAAAATCAGGCCTGAACCTGCTTTCTCAAGCCATCATTCAATGAGACAGCTAGTTATAATTAAATCCATCTTTATTTAGAGACCAAGCATAAGCTTTTGCTTAACTTAACCCCCTTCCAGAACCAACACACGCTACCATCACACAAGCTGGAGGGGTGCCTCCTTCCATCAAAATCTTAACGCGTGCTGGGGGTTACGTAGTAAGAACCAGCTGGAAGAAGAGTATTTATTTAGGAGCTAATTTTTAAGGGGAAGGAAAGGCTTGAAAATGCCCAGGTTCATTAAAAGCAGTCAACATGATTTCATGAAAAGCAGATCAATCCTTATTAACTTGCTAGAAGTCTTTGAAGAGATTACTTGACTCGGTGGACAAGCGAGCCGCAATTGGCATGCACCTCGCAGACCGACTGGGAGCGTTTGACCAAGCCCAGCCCATGAGACCAATATTAACAGCAAACGCCTCAAGAGCTTGAGGATGAAGGAAGCAAGAAAGTCAGGTGCAAGTAAGAACATACACAAGGACATCTCCCAAGGTCAGAGATTGCCTCCAAGATACAGTCCTCTGCGACACAAAGGCTGAATTTGAGATATTACACAAGCCAAGCAGGACCTCAAGTGTGGGCATTCCTCTCCCTCCTCTTGCAAATCACTGATCCAGATGTAGTCTTGGAATTAGGCCCCGCTGCTAGTCCAGAAGGAGCAGGGAGTGGGTAGGTAATAATGAAACAGCACTGCAGAGAACTTAATATCCCTCCGCCATCGTTAAGGACGAGCGTTACCCAGATGAAGCAGTCAAAGGGGGTAATGAGGTGTGGAGCGGAGGAGGTTGGGAGCCTGCCAGCCAGTGGGAGGATGCCGCTTCCTATCATTTTTCATTGGTAGAAGTGATGGATTGAGCCGCCAGCCTCTCCTCCAGTTGCCCATTCATCCCAATTAGGGAATCGCAACTGATCTCCTCAAGGAGCGGAGGAGGCATCGTGGCTTTCGGCTGGAGTGGGGCAACTTCTCCTCTCAGCTCCTGCAGCTGCTGGACGAGAAGCCCTTATACCACCTGACGCCTGGATTCTTCTGCACTATGAGGAAAGACCATTTCACGCATCCTTTTCTTTTTCTTGGGTGGCCAAGAAGCTGAGCTCCCACTTTCCCCCATCCCATGGTCCACCTCTGTGCCTACCTCTGCAGGCAGACGTCCCCACCCCTGCGGAGAGGACGATGCTCCAACCACAACGCCCTTCGGAGGAGCTGTGAAAATCCCAGGCAAAGTCTAGATCATGGTTGCCCACACGGGTGATGCCTGAACTCCAGCGAGACAATGGCAACGTCAGCGATGGGTGCAAGAAGGGGTAAAGGGAATCAGAGATCTGCATGCAACTTATTGACTTATTGATGCAACTTATTGACTTATTGACGCAACTTATTGATGCAACTTATTGACTTACTGATGCAACTTATTGACTCATTTATGCAACTTACTGACTTATTGATGCAACTCATTGAAGGAACTCCCCTGTAAACACCCCCTGGAGGCGTGCTGCAAGCTCAGATCTTGCTAGACAACGGAAAATACCTGCTCTCACACCTGAATAAATACCTTAATCACAGGAAAAGCTTCAGTCAGAGCTCACAACAATCCCACCACACAAATCCATGCGCCAGCTACATTAACGCTTGCGGTATCACTTGTTATCCGCAAAGGAAACACTGCTGTGTGATAATGAAGGCACTCGATTGGGATTTCCAGATGAGCAACAAGAACTGCCTGGTTACTAGAGCGTGACACTCGACGCCGGGATGAATAAGCTGCTGACTGCGGAGATCAAAGGCACCTCCGGCTCCACTTCAGGGCCTCTACTTGCCCACCACCACCGTCAACTGGCTGGTGGTGACCACAACACCGTGGCCATGGTTGCTTTCTTGTGTTTTTCAGCCAAGAGCTGGACTTTCCGAGCGCAGGACCTCCCACGGTTGCGTTGTCACTGACTCCATAATACCCAAAGAGATCACAAGAGGCAGCAAAGCAAAAGCGGCTCCTTGCGAGTAGACCTTGATCAACTGAGATAGGACTGGCTCTACTGGGCCAGTTTTTACCCACTCTTCTATTAAGTGCAACAGCTCACCTTGCGAGCAAGATTTAGCGTGTGTTTTTTTCACCCCTACTTAGGATTCTTCATTAAACCACACCGGCATTTCTGCCAGCGCGGGGTCACAATTACGCCGCATTGTCTTTGCAAGAGCAGCACAATATCTGCAACAAAGGTGCTTCTTTTATTTTTTCTTTTTAGAGGAAAATCACGGAAATTCATTGCTTTGCCTGACGCGAGGCTGGGAGCGGAGACGGCATCGTTTGACTTGACCTCTTCACTGCACGTTAGAAGACGGGCTTGCCTGTGCACCAGCAAGCATCAGCGTTTCATCTCACCTTCCTGGCTTGGGATGTAAAAAACCCCCCTTGGTTAGGCTGAAAATAAAAGCATAATAATTCTCTTGCTGGCTAGAGTCTGGAAGCCTTATTTTGTTGTTTTCCTGCTACCTTGTGCTCGGAGAAGTTTGAACAGCGTCTTGTTTTCGTGTTCTTTGGCGCGGAAAGAATTGAGCTTTCCTATTCCCTCAACGTTGCGTCGAGGTTAGCTTTGCTGGAGCAACACAGCTCACCTAAAAAAATAGATATATATACATACAACCATCATTACCAGGGAAGAATTTGGGGCTGAGTGAGCAAGCAGATGAAGAGAGCAGTACTTCTCCAGGCAACAGCCTGCCACCCACGGGTTTTTCTTCCTTTCTCTGCACAGATGAAAAAAAACTCCACGAAACCCCAAGGGACAAACGTTGGGAGACGTGCAAAAAGGGGATACGTCTCTCCAAAACTCCAGCCCCTTTTGTCAGCAAGAACAAGACTTTGGATGGTTTTGGAAAGATTTAGACACGCCGGGTTTGGGAAGGTTTTGGCGAGGGCGAGCGGGGCCAGTTGATGCTGAAAGGGAGGAGCAGTTTGGGACAGGCAATAAAAACTTCAGTGTTCGGGTCTTAAAGCAGTTTCTAGCAATTAAGAGCTAGGACAGGACCTGGCTGGAGGGTAGATGACCCTCAGATCTGCCTGCTGCGGGCTTTTTTTCTTCTATTTATTTCTCATAAATACCTAACGCCGGCCACAGGCAGCGCGAGGACACCGAGGCAGCACCATAACTGACTCTAATTGCTGTCCTCCCTGGCAGCTCAGCAGAGAGGGCTGAGGTGAACGTCGGCGGCTTTCCCAGGCATTTTTTATTATTTTTTTTTTTACCCTCTCCCTCCACAGCCACTCAGCCCCTCGGTGCGGGGCAAAAAATGGTTCTCTCTCAAAAAAAAAAAAACCTCCAAAAAACAACTAGAAAAATACGCGCGGCAAAATACCGCACCTGCAACTCCACCCACCTATAATCAGCTCTGAAAAAATCTTGGAGCTTTTTAGGAAGGATCAGCTGAACAGCGGATGGGGGCTCTGCCCCATATACCTGTAGGCGCATTACTCACTCTCCCCCTCCCCACCCTTTTAAGATCATCACTTCTCTATAAATAAAAATCAACTTGACGCTGATTAAAGCCGAAAAACCCCACCAGACCACTTTCTCCGTGTGCCTGACTCCAGGGCCCCCTTGATCAAATTGTTTTCCTTCTCCCTCACTGATCCCCGTGAACTCCTCCTCGGCTCGGGCTGGCTCTGCCCGCAGGGGACAGGGCTGGAAATGGAAGCCCAGGATTTTTTCCCCTCAGCGTCGAGCTGTCAGGGACACGGCTCCGCAAGCATCGGGTGCGCTCGTCGGGAGTCGAAAACGCTTTGGAAATGGAAATATTTCTCTCCTGTTCTCTTCGCCACCCCCTCCCTCTCTCCCCGTCTTCCCCCTGTAATGAGGTAGAGAGAGAAAGCGCCGGAGATGGATGAAAATAGGAAGAAAATAGTTGGCAGTGTTGCAGCTAAATCGGTTTGAGGATGAGGCAAGGGAGCATCTCCAAAGGGATGCCGGCCCCTGACCCCTCACAGTAATGCCCTGGAAACCAGGAGGCTATTTCTCCCGCAGGAAATGAGTCCAGCCTCAATTAGCAAATTTTTCAGCCCAGATAGAGCCGGGTGATTTTCTACCATAACTATCTCCGCTGCCCTCACCTGGAAAAAAATTTTTTAAACCCCCACCTGCCTGGTTTTAACTCTTCCCTCTCCTCCTCAAGCATTTCAGGCTTCACTGGGTCCTTCTCCTTTCCAATGTTGGCTTGTAAATGAGGGGAGTAGCTGCAACAGCTTTACTAGCTCAGGTCTGCAGCATCTTTAGGAGTTAGGGGAGAGAGAG
>NW_009734480.1:1751-9854 GCF_000703405.1 Apaloderma vittatum | reverse complement strand
GTTGCCAAGTCCCAGAGGCAGCTGCAAAGCTTCATTAATAAAATTTTTTGGGAGGGGTTCGCTATGTTTGGGCTGGAGACTGTCGCTTCCCATCCCACCATCCGGCAAACATGACGAGGAGTTAGCGGAAAATAAAAAAAAAAAAATAAAAAAGGCTTGGAAATTTTTAAATGAAACCAGATGTTGAAAAATGCCATTATCCCACCCATGCTGTAGGAAATGGCATTAACATTTCTAATCGGACCCCGCATGGGATGCACACGCAATTCCTGCGAGGAGCTGAAGCGATGCTCCCAGGCAGGCTAACAGGACCAAGCTTTGCTGTGGGGTGTGCTCCCCTCGGCAGCAAAGCAGCCCCAAAACTCCAGTGGAGGTTTCCAATCTGGAGGAGCCAGATTCTGGAGATGGATTCGAATCTGGAGGATTCAATTCTGGAGGAGCTCTCCCTTTGCTGTTCACAGCGAGAGCGTCCCTGTGCCCGAGGGACGCAATTCCTTGAAGGGGTCGGCTCGCGCTTTTCCCCTCTCTTTCCCCCCCCTGCCACTCGGGATGTCCGCGTTTCCAACAAGGCAACATGTTTACAACGTGCTTTATTAAGGTGTATCTCATTGTGTCCGCGTCTCTTTTTAACGGGGAGCCCGGTGAATAGCATCCCTCTGGCTATACACCGAGCGCGCTTTGTTCGGCGCTGAATTAAACTGAGCCCAACCAGGGGATTCAGAGTTTAAAGCCACAAAACGCTGCCTTTTAAATCAGTGTAATGCTTGTATGGGCAGCCAGGAGCTGTCTCTTCCCACCACAGTTACTCTGATAATAAGATTCAAGTGCTCTTCTCAACACTTCCTTCTGACCGGTTCCTAAGAGTAAGCATCGGTCATGCTGTGCTGCTCCCCACCCCTCACCTGTGTGAAGATCCACAGGATGAGTAAAACCAGGTCTAGGGGTTGCAAAAGCAAAGGAGAAGACGCACAAAATGTGAGGACAGCACGCAAGCAAGACCTGCAACCACATCTCCAGCCACCTCACTGCAAACGTGCTTCTCTTTGCTATCTACCAGCCACCAGCAGCTATTTTCTCTTCCCCCTTGCAAATCAAAAAAAAAAAAGAAAAAAAAAAGCTGGGAAATTGAGGAACAGAAGAAAAATATTTGCTCGTTACCCAACCAAAAAAGCTGGGAAATTGAGGAACAGAGGAAAAATATTTGCTCGTTACCCAACCAATTAGTTGGTGGTAAAGACAGCAAACAGAAGCCAAGTCTCCTAAGCACCACATTTTTCTTTTAAGTGCTGTAAGCAAGCTAATGACTCTGCAGAGCGCTGGAATAAAAAGAAAAAAAATATTATAAGCTACAGCATTTTTGAAACTGTGAAAATAACCTGGAACTCTCTGGGGTTTTTTTTCCTCAGGCTGAAGAGAAGCACTGGAAACATCTCGATTCTGGGCTACTGAGCGTTGGGCAAGACATCCCAAAAAGCTTTCCTCTTTTTTTCCCCCCAGGCAGCCCCGATGTGCATATTTTTGCACCATACCTGTGACTTAAGGAGAGCATCAATATTCCCCCTGCACTGGGGGGACGAGATTATTAATGTCCCTGTTCCCCAAGCTCCATCTCAAAAGTGAGAATACACCAAACTCTTCTTGGAAGAGTTCAAAAATACCACAGGCGCATCGAACCACCTAATTCCCTGGAGAAAATTTGGTTTGGGGTCATTCTTGGTTATTCAAGGTGGGAAAGCACTTCATTGCCAGGTCCAGATTTGAGACCCACAAAGCTTTTCCCACAGGTTCAGACCCAAACACGTACCGAGCCCGGACGCAATCGTAATCCTGATGGTTCTGTACCGCAGGTGTCACACGGAATTCCGATTATTTATTTCACTCTCCCCTCCCGAGCTGCTTCTGTCCCAAAATTGCCTCTTATATTTTCTGTATACAGCTAGTAATAACTAAAATAACCATGCGGATGGGTATCATGAACCTGGAGAGTAATAAGAGGCAATGACTCCAGTGACTGAAATGAAGGAGAAAGACAGTTAATGAAATAGAGATGCCTCCCAACATGTTTTAAATCAATTCACAGAGGCAATTTAAACCGCCGATCCTGTCATCATGTTTAAAATATGTCAGTTCTGCTACTTTTTCCCTATTTCCCTTTTTGCTTTAGTTTCTTCGAGTTTTCCTTTTTTTTTTTTTAAAAAAAAAAAAAAGAAAAACTCGCCTTCTTGGGTTCCCAGCTTGAGCTCACCGAAAGACAAAAATCTACTGGGACACAAGTGAAGTAACTCCAATGACAGAGTGCCCTGCTTAGAAAATTCCTAATAAATCACCAAAACCAGCTGCTGCTCCAATGCCACGTTTGACAAATTGAAAATAAATTGCATCAATTGCGTGGGAGCCGGCAGAGCCCAGTTCAATATTTGCTCCCCTAATACATCTATCTACAGGTGGTGGGGATGGGAGGGACTTATTTTATTTATTTATTTTCCACGCCGATCGATAGCTTATTCTTTTCCGATACGTCACGCTCAAGGAGAGCTGATAAATATTCAGCTCCCCCCGTAACTAACCAAAACACTGCATTTCCCCCGTTTGGTGGGAACGCTGGTAATTACGAGCTATTTGAGCAAAACCTCAAGTTTTTATTCAGAGACTCCTCCTCGACGCACACGCTCCTACACGCACAGCTCCTTCCGACATCACGGATAAAACCAACTTCTTCTCCAGCGCTTGTTTCCAAGGTGAGTTTTTCTTCGCCCCTTATGGCATTATAGCACCACATATATAATTTCTGCTGCCAGAAAAAACAAAAACCCTTCACAGGACACCCGCTCAAATATTCCCACTGAAAAATATTATCTATGCATGAACGCACGGGGAAAAAAAGAACAATATGATGGTAAATCCTATATAAAGGATACCTCTGATCCCTCTATGCAGGCATAGATGCGCTAATTAAAAGATCGTGGCCAGATAACGTGGTCGTTCAGACTAAATTAAGACTAAATTCATACTAAAGTTAAGTCTACCAAAGCCCTCCATGTGCTCCTCACACTGTTTCATTGCACACAATAGGCAGAGCTCCTTTAATAAGGAAGCATTTAATATTGAAATTTCTCCTTTATGGGCAGCTCCAGGCCTTATTTTGCTGAACGTTACTCCGAGAATTAATTTTCTCCTGGGCTTTCCTACCGGTGCTCCTCGCTGCAGCAAGCAGCTCGCAGTGGGAACACAGTCCACGCCGCGAGGGCACGGTCCTGCAGAAAAAAAAACCCACCCACAAATACGCTGCAATCATGTAATTAAGCTTCTGTAATTAAAGTCTTTTAAAATGCAGGGTGCATTCAGATGTAGCCACCTCCTCCTCTTCACTGCACGATCCAGCAAGAAAAAAAAAAGGGCAGATCATGCTTGGGTTTTCTTGGCAGCCTTAGGGTTGTGAGGACGAAGGGCAAGGCCAGGATAAACCATCTCCTCGTGAGGGTATTTCCCAATTTCTCTCCTCCTTAGCAATCTGCACACTCAACACCTTGCCCAACGCACGGAAGAGAAGTTTTGCCCCAAGGTTAGCAAGGTATTTTCACGGCTCCACCATGAATCCAAAGGTATTTTCTCGGTGCCAGTCCCTGAAGTGCTCAGGTTTTGCAGCTAGTCCCAGGACCAAAAAAAAAAATGGGGAAAAATAGTGCAAGGCAAGGGAAAACTAAACCTTGCAGGGAAGTGCCAGGCAATCTTAATAACAGGTCGCGGGGCAACACGGCATGATTTGAACGATATTCCATTCCTTGAGGTATCTCCTACCAACAGGTGTTGTGTGCCCATACCCCAGGTTTCATATACACACCCACAAACATCTACTTGCCCTGCAGGACCTGCCAGAAGCAATTTTTAACGGCGCTAAGTTGGCGCTTGTTGCCCGGCTGCCAAAGGCATCGCCCCCAAAATACCCCCTTGCTGCATCTCCAGCCCTCAGCCCGTGGGCTTCAAGGTTTTTGAGGAAGCCAAACCCCCTTTCTGTGCCTTATAGCATCATGTGGGTGCACTAGGGCATGTGAGAATATTAACTACTGCAAGAAGGACACAGACGTGCTGGAGCATGTCCGGAGAAGGGCCACGAGGATGCTCAGAGGGCTGGAGCACCTCTTCTATGGGGATAGACTGAGAAAGTTCGGGAGACGTTGGTCAATCTGCAGAAAAGACGGCTCTGAGGACACTTTATGGTGGCTTCCAATATCTCAAGGGGGCTACAAGAAAGCTGAGGAGGGGCTTTTGAGGATGTCAGGCAGTGATAGGACTAGAAGGAACAGATTAAAGCTGGAGATGGGTCGGTTCAGGTTGGATGTTGGGAAGAAGTTCTTCCCCACGAGGGTGGTGAGACCCTGGCACAGGTTGCCCAGAGAGGGGGTGGCAGCCCCATCCCTGGTAGTTTTTAAAGCCAGGCTGGATGGGGCTCTGGGCAGCCTGATCTAGTGGGAGATGTCCCTGCCCATGGCAGGGAGGTTGGAACGAGATGATCTTGAAGGTCCATTCCAACCCTGATGATTCTACGATTCTATGATTCTATGATTCCATGATTCTATGATTCCATGATTCTATGATTCAAGTGGATTTTGGGGGGGGCTACGAGGCTGCCTGAAGGAAAGCAACAAGTGGCCCCAAGGGACGTGGGGATCCATCAGGGTCAAGCAACTCCACCATTGGCCAGTGAGGTTGGCACACAAGCTCGAGCGGATCCCACACTGACGGGTCGATGGCTCCAGGCACTAGGGAGATGATGCTCTGCTCTCCTAACCCCATCCCAGGGAAACAAACAGCAACTTAAGAGACTTGAGCAAAGCAAAATCAAGCCCTTGGGAGGAGAGGACCGCGAAAAAACTCCGCCGGCGAAGGGTTTCGGCATCACTACGGTTCACGCTCCAAGGAAAGTGGGCTTTGCCGCGGCTCTTGCTTAAAAAGCTGTGCCTCTTCCATTAAGGGAAGCATAATTCAGAGTCGCCGAATCCCAGGCAACAAGCCCATGCAATTGTGTTTGTGTCTTTACTCAGGGTAAGAAATTAGTTATCTGCCTCAAACAAGCCGGCAGTTTCAAATGCTGTATTTGTGTAATTTGCATGCCTCAATAATGTTTTATGTATCACACTGCTTATAAGCTAAAATGTACATGCACGCTCCTGCAAATTTAGGTAAATTATGAATAAATTAAATCTTATCTAAATAAACAAGTGTCTTTTTGAACAGAAATGCAAGCTGTCATGAATATTTAAGTGGACAAGGATAAATCCTCTTCATACAGTGTTACTTCAAAGAGGATTTTAGAGCTTCCTGATTTTTAGTTAGGGGAAAGTAAAGAAAAGAAAGGAGGAGGGGAAGGAAACCTCAGGCCCAGCTATTCTCGGGGGAAATCACTATTGAGAAATCCGGCCCTTGTAGGGAGAGGCAGTGAAAGCTCTTTTTCTGGAGGCCTGCAAGGGTGGTGGTTGTTGTTCTCTTCCACCAAAGGAAGACTTTGAGATCGAGGGGTTTTTTGCAGGAGGAAAACTCAAGCAGAGCTGGGGCGTGGAGGCTGGTGGAAAACCGACTTTGGGGAAAGGAGGAGGAGAAGGAGACTTCTGAGGGCAGGGTCAGCATCGTGCATTTCTGCATCCAGCACGTCGTGGGGTTGGGAAAGGGGACCGACGCCGAGCGAGGACTTTGGGCAGGCGGTGCAACCTCTGGGTTCACTTGCCTCGACTGCACCGAGGAGATAAACATGCAAATAAGACAGATAGATGATCTCCTGGCTCTTCTTTGCTTATCTCCCTGGCAGGGATGGATCCCTCCTAATTGCTCCTCTGCCCACGCTTACCCTGGTCTCACCCATGACACCAGGGGGCAATGTGAGGCTTAATTAACTGGAGTCCGCAAAGAGCTCGGAGATCCTCAGATAAAAGGTGTTATGGAAGGGCAGAGCGTTATCAGCTGGAAATAAACCCTGGATAATCTTCTCTCATCCAGAACTAGATGTCTCTCAATAATATCCCTTCGGCACTGCGGCGGTCCTGATTAAACCCCATCTGGTGCTCCAGCCGGAGTTGTGAGGGCTGGGGGTCCGAAAAACAGCTTTAATTTACTAATATTTTCTAGCACGTGTCTATTCCCTCGCTGCCTTTAACTGGAATTCTCATCTCCTCCTGATGGCCCACGAATTCCTCATGGGGTTTGAAGGACTGCGATGGGCACACAGAGGACAAAATCCAACTTGCGACATTCAACACCGAGCCATCAGCCTGCCACTGGCACAGGGACACAGGAGAATATGAAATATTCTTTTACACATTCTCAGGAAGTGACAAAGGGAGAAATACTCCAGGTTTTTTAACGGGTGCCTTGGAGAAAACGCAGCTAATTTTATTTGGGGAGGAATAAAGGATGCGGTTGGGTGGATTCTGCTGTAGGACGTGGAGTTTGGGGTCTAAAGCAATTAAATTGGTCCTGGGGCACATGAGGGAGACCTCAGCCCAGCTCCCACCTAAAACACAGCATCATCTCTCAACAGCAAGAACCAGCACTGATGTGCTTGGGCCAGGGACATCCTCACCAACCCCAAGGTGGGCACAATGAAGCAAAGCTGCTGATGCCAAGAAGAGGAGCTTCTTCCACCAGCGGCAAGCTTGGGACACGCCAACGGAGCTTGGTGGGTGCTTCCCCACCAGCCCCACTGACATCAAGGGAGTTTGGCTGGCCCTAACCCACCACCTCACCTCCGTGGAGACTTTTCACAGGGTCCCTGGTGGCAAACCCACCTCTCCCAACAGCAGCGGCATTTATTTATCCACAGTATTCCCACCTGCCTGTCGTCATGGCTGTTTAAGAAACAGTAGAGACAAGTTAAACCACCCCTAATGAGCCTTTTCAAAACACATTGGGGTCGCGTATGTTAAGCAAGCACGTAGGACAGGGCTATCATTTAAAGGTGTAGAAGAAGCAAGCTGGCTTAATAATTAATGCAGGTGTTATTAGGAGATAATGGCAGCGGCACCCGAACGTGCAAAGCAGCTAATGCCATTTCAGGCCGAGCAACGGCAACACAGAGACACTTAATGAGCTGCAAAAGATGTTGCTACGAGCGTCCACTCCAGCTCCAGAGGCAGGACCAGCACCCTGCGGTAAAGGGTCGTGTCAAATGAACCGTGGGAGCATCGCTCACCCTTCCAAACCCGCGGCTTCGAACCTTGCGCCGGCCTTTCTTTGTGCTCCTCTTCCTCACCCCGCCTGCCCTTCACCCGGCCCCCTTATCGACAGCATCCGAAATCCGTGGGAACATTCAGGTGTTCCCACACAGGTGTTCTCGTCTGGCAAGTTTGAAAAGAAACCGGAAGGAAAAGAGGACGGAGATAGGAGGAAAAGATCTTTCTTTAAGGTCCGTTGGCTCGTCAGACCTTAACCTTTAAATCAAAAGCAATTTTCAGAGCCGTGCGAGAGCAAAGAGGCTGATGAAATTGGTGCAATTGGATATGCATTTTTTGTCCTTCCAGTGCATTTTCACAAGTGACATGGATCACGTTTGGTTGTTGGATAACAAACCCCAGTGCTGTGTCCTGGGGAAGCCATCAACGAAGTTTTACCCTTTCCTGAAGGATCTGCAAGACTCATTTACTGAAGGTACTCGGTGGCTTCCCACCTATTCAATCTCACGCTAACGAATTAGCCCCAGCAGCTCCTTCAGCCACTGGGGAGACAATCTCATCCCCGTTCCGGCTCAGTTCTTCACGAAAACGTAATTAAAGTTCTATCTGGGGGATTTCAGCCCTTTGGTACCCACTTGCTGCCATCCCTAGGAGAAGATCACCGCACTTGCCCTGCAAATCCCCTTCACAACCGCTGCGACAAACCCCGGGAGAGGCGGGATTTGAGCTCAGCCCAGCGACACTCATCCAGCCTCCGAAGGGAAAACAAATCGCCGCGGTTAGCAGAGGTACCACGGTGCCTCTGAACCCTCCACCGGGCGCGCGAGGCTTCGTGTTCCCCACGAAACCTGAGGAACCTTGCAGGAGGTGGCTTTGCTCAGCTTTTCGGAGAGGTCACGAGCTCCGGCAGCCACGTCTCCGTGCAATTTCCATCCCCGAG
>NW_009734480.1:0-1733 GCF_000703405.1 Apaloderma vittatum | reverse complement strand
AGCGGTTTAATAGTCAAAACGCTGACGCACTCGTCGTAACAGAGCAGGGTCTCTCTGGAAAGCTGTTCAGATAGCTTCTGCTTACCCAGTTTTGTCCCCTCCCCACGACATTTAATCAATCAGGCTAAGTGAGGAGCAAGCCTGGGGTGGAGAAACAAAAAAATACAACCTTAAAGCCGCGTCCCATTTACCTTCCTCAGAGCTTCCAACGAAAACAAATTTACAGCCGAGGGAGGGGAGGGCGAAGGAAGATGAATTAAATTGCCTAAGAGAGGGAAATGAGCAAACCCCCAAAAGCGATGCCTTTATTTAAAAATATATAGTTGAGAAGTCTAATCACAGAGCACTCAGCTGTGAGGTCTATCCATTATCAAGAGACTGACAACACATACTAGTAGCCAGTCTGGGAACTTTACTTAATAAATCAAAGCTGACAAGCGCTCCCAAACTGATATAAAAATGCTCTTTAATGTCTGTGACCTGCATAAGTTTTATTCATTTCACTTTCTAAAATAATAGATGAATAGCAATCGAAAACAATCTATTCTCCGGGAGTGGGAGTCATACATCTTTATTTTTCAAGTGGGCAGGGAGGCTGGTTATGGGGGAAAAAAAAAAGAAGAAGAAGACCCTGGGTGGGTCCCCATCACTGCACTTCTGCTGCTTTTATATCTGAGTGTCAACAAAGTTTTGAGGAAAGAGCAAAGGACTTGAGGATGAAGCATTTGGCACCCCCCGAGAGCACAGAAGACCGTCGGGCTTCCAAAAAAAGACACATCACTTTGAAAAATTAGGGGAAAATTTGCTTCGAGAAATTAGGGATGGCTGCTTCAGAATTAGTAAAAACTCCTCGATAACTCAGGCCATCAGCTTCCCCGCGTTGTCGGTGTTAAAAAATCAAATAGATCAAGAAAATTGTTTCTCGACTGCTATCCATCTCCATCGAATTATGTGTCTTGCAGGACAGCGAAAAGAAGATTTAAATTGCCGGGTGCCTGTCGCTGCCCTCCCCGATCCCTTGGCTTTCAGAAGGAATAAGGTCTGATCTTTTCAAATGTAAATGAAGCAATTTGCAAAATATGTACTTTGGCATATCGGTGACTTGGCTTTCGAAAACAAGCCGGGGGTTTATTGATTCCATGAACCACCAGCGGAGTTATCTGCAGACCATAATTTTCAGCTTTAATGAGAAGAGATGCTTTTCATTTAGGATAATAACCGACGTCGCTCCCGTGTTTTGGCCCCGGCCCTCCTCTGCCATCAGCCTGGTGGCAAGGGACACACAGAGCAGAGGCAGAGAGGGGCGATCCAAAAAAAACTTATGCAGAAGGGAGCCTTCCCTTGGATTTTCATCAGCCTTTAATTCACGCCATGAATTCGAGTCAGATGTGAGTTAGGTTTAGCATCAATCCCTGTTGCTCTTCTCCGAGTTTAATCCACTTCCAAGCTGAACTAACTTTCTGGGGATGGAAAGGACCATTTTTACGGTCCTTGTTTTCACGGAACGCTCCTGTTTAACATCTTCATCAACGATCTTGATGAGGGGGGTTGAGTGCACCCTCAGCAAGTTTGCAGATGGCACCAAGCTGGGAGGGAGTGTCGATGTGCTGGAGGGTAGAAAGGCTCTACAGAGGGACCTGGACAGGCTGGATCGATGGGCCCAGGCCAGCTGCGTGCAATTCAGTAGAGACAAGTGTAGGGTCCTGGTCCCCATGTGTTGCCTGGTCTAGTCG
>NW_009734479.1:67704-119883 GCF_000703405.1 Apaloderma vittatum | reverse complement strand
TTTACACATAATGGGGGATGTTGTTTACATTGTATAGTGATATCTTTTGGTCCTAAAATCTTGGGAGATTTAATAAAACTTTGTTAAGCAAAGATGCCAGGTTTTCCCCTTTACTGAAAAAGAGTATGGATACAGAGTCAATGAGAAAAGTGAAGGAATGTAGTGGCCCCATTTACAGAATTACTGCTGCAGAATAGATGCTATAAAGGATAACTGAAAAAAAAACCATTTGGCAATTCAGAGAGACAGACATGAAAACCTTTTATTTTGCTGTTGAAATGCTCAGGGTTGGAAAACAAAGATGTACTGTGCATACTGGAATCCAGATTCATCCTGCAATGTTTTAAGCTTTAACTGCAGTTTAGGCTGCTAAGTTAAGGAATTAATCATGGAATCATAGAATGGCATAGGCTGGAGGGGACCTTAGAGATCATCTAATCTGACCTCCCTGTCATGAGCAGGGATGCCCTTAACTAGAGCAGGTTGCTCAGTGCCTCATCCAACCTGGCCTTGAACATCTCCAGGGAGGGGGCATCCACAACTTCTCTGGGCAATCTATTCCAAAGTCTTACCACCTTTGTACTGAACAATGTTTTCCTAAAATCCAATCTAAATCTGTTTTCCTGTAATTTAAATCCATTTCTCCTTGTCCTACCAGTGGACACTCTTGTAAAAATATCCCTCCCTAGCCTTCCTGTAGGTTCCCTTCAGGTACTGGAAGGCACTTATAAGGTGCCCCCAAAGTCTTCTCTTTTCAAGACTGAACAATCCCAGCTCCCGCAGCCTGTCCTCATAGCAGAGGTGCTCCAGCCCCTGGATCATCCTTGTGGCCTTTCTGTGGACTCATTCCAACAGAACTATGTCCCCCTTATGGTGGGGACACCAAAACTGGACGCAGTATTCGAGGGGGGGTCTCAGAAGAGCAAAGGGGGAGAATCCCCTCTCTTGACCTGCTGACCACGCTTCTCTTGAAACATCCCAGGATGGGGTTGGCCTTCTGGGCTGCATGAGCGCACTGCCGGCTCATGTTGAGCTTCTCATCTATCAACACCCCTAAATCCTTCTCTTCAGGGCTACTCTGAACCCACTCTGAACACAGTTTGTATTTGTGCCTGGGACTAGCTTGACCCAGGTACAGGAACTTGCACCATCATATCTCCATCAGAAGTGGAGAGAGAGGCTGCTCAGATCCAAACCAGCTCAATGTTTTCCTTCCTCCAGTAACAGGGGAGGTTGGGATCCATCTGAACATTGCCATTTGGAAAATGATCTATATATATGTCAAGAAAGTGAATTGTATGATACGAGAACATCTTTTTCTTTATTTTGAAGTGGGGAAGTTGTTTTTTCTTCTTATGATTTGTAATTCTAGAACTCAGAAGTGTTTAGTTATTACTATTCAGTTATTAGCTTGGGATTTGGGTAACATTGAGTGAAGCCATTTGTACTGATTAGCAGAAATTAATTATAATTGTAGTTAACATGCTATAATAGTCTGTTACAGAGTGCTGTCAGGGTTGAAATGACTCTATCGATGCAAAATGAGTCGGTAAGGTAAACTTTGGTCTCCAACTCCAAAGTGATATACTAATGTTAAGGACCTGCTGGGTCACCAAAAACATCCTGGTGCTGTTGAAGACACTATAGTCATGAGCTCCTGAGCTTGAAGTGTTCAAACTTCAGTCTAAAAGGAATTGAGATTTATGTATTTTTTGGCCCTGCTGATGGTTAGAAGCCTCCTTCTCATTTCCTGCTTAAATGTATTCATGACTGTTTTAAACTTATCTGTTCATACAAACCATACACGTAGCTTTCTGGACCCAGTGCATAACCGATCAAAGTCAATATGTGTCTTTTCATCGGCTCTGCTAATCTGAACCATGCTGACATCAAACCAGATCCAAGCTAGGGGTTGGACTAGATGATCTTCAGAGGTCCCTTCCCACCCCTACCGTTCTGTGAAGTTGAGAAGAGTGGGAAATACACAGGGTGCTGTCTGAGTTTTCTCTGTTGGTAGAAGGGTTTTGTGCACTTTTCACTACAAGTCCCTCATACCATGCCACTAATCCATCTCCTTTCTCACGTGCCTTAAGGTCCCCAGTGCGCCCTGCCATTCGGCACCTCATCTATTGTCAACGGAGCTGTATTTTGTGAAAACACTTCTGGGCAAGCTTCAAGCATTCAGCAGTGCTGGCTGGTGTGTCGCCGGGGCTTCCACAGTGCATCTTCCACCACATCGTTTCAGTGTGATGTGCAACAGCGTCGATGGGTCTCAGCTGCCCCACTCTACCAGGCCTGCCAGAGTATGTCCGAGCTGCCATGGGGTGGGAAGGGCACAGATCAATGCATATAGATGCACAAAAATCAGCTTTCATGACAAAGCTACTGTGTGAGTGACAATAATAGGACACAACGGTTATGTGGGAGTTGCTAAATTAAGGTGCAGTTGATTAGACCTGTCTTCTGCCATCTTGATCTCTGTCTCTTGTCTGCCTCCTATGCCAGCATCCTGCTATTCTGTAATAATGTAGCTATAAATAGCTGTTCAATCTATACGCAGATTTTTCTTTGGTAGTTAAAAGATGCTGGCACTGTGAAGTGATTCTGATGGAACCACTTAGTCCTGGAGGAACAGATGAGCACCAGATGTTTGAACATGGCAGAACTTGACTGTTTATTTGCATAATCAAGTCACTGTTACTTCTGTAGCTTTTTGCAGCAGTCTGTTCCTTAGAATTATTGCTGTCTTTGTTGGCTGACTTATATTTTTCAAACCATTTTTCTTTCAAGGAAAAAATGGCACTTAAAATCTTGGAAGAATTGGTTCTCTATTCAGAGCTCATGCAATTCAATATTAACGTTGGCCTTTTCAATTAGTTCAAATAGAGATACATTCTGAGCAAAATGGCAATTTGTAGCAGTGCTGAACTTAGAAAAATGCAGATCTTGATGTCAAATTTACAGCTACTATTCGTCTTCAGAATGGCTTAAAATCATTCTGGGAACCCTTGTGCTGAGACTTTTCCAGTTGTGTGTCTGGCCTTCTATTCCAAATGTAAATGTTTTTAAACTTTGAATTTCAGTTTGAGACTTTTGTCTATCTGTAATTGCTAGGTTTTTGCAGCATGCTTTGAAATAACTTTCATGTTTGCCTGATGGCAGTTGAATAACAGATTTTATGGACAGTGTATGGCAACTTTATACAAGCTGTCATTTAATGCAAATTAAGGACTTCCCCCAGTAATTTGAGTTTAAAAAAGAGCATAGTTTTAAGGAGAGAGAAAAAAATTCCCAAGGCATCAGAAAGTGATTGAATAAACTTCACAATAATGGAGAATTCACCCACATCACTTAGTAATTTGTTTCAATGGGTAATTACCCACACTCTTAAAAACCTGATTTCCTGTTCTTTATGTGTACACTTAGAGATTGTGGTTAAGTCAATTCTTAAGTACTCTCTGATAAATTAAACAGAGAGAGGGCTTTGTGCCTTGCAGGAAGAAGCAGACTTTTGTGTCCTCTGGTCCCTCCCACCATTCTTCTTGGAAGCTCTCCAGGCTTTTCCAGGCTGGAGAATCCTGCTCCAGCAGTGACACTTGTATGAGATGCAGTGAGAGTCTGTAGAGGAGGGGAATGAAGGAGAGCTCTGCTGCCTGTCCAGGCTGGTGGGATAAGAGCCAGCTCCAACTGGAGGTGACATGACAGCATGATTGCTGTGTTGAATCTGAGATAACAAACCCTCCATGATGCCTGGGATCAGCGTAACTCCAGTGGAGACAAGAAATTTGCACTTTTTTTTTTCCCCCCCGTGTCTGAAAACTGGCTAAATAGAATTTCATTTTGTAACTGATGAGCTCAAGGATTTCTCATCAGTTTGTATGATTTGCATCACTTTGATTTGCTATCAAAAAATTGGAGGGACCTTGTAGTTGTCCGTGTCAATGCCATTATCATGGAATCAAATTTATTCTTTCCTAATGCTTGATTCACAGTTAATTCTGAAAGCCCATTTGAATTAGTATTAATTGCTTTAAACCATTTAATTCCTTTTTTAACAGAAGCCTTTTCATAAATGTGTCTAAGGCAAGCAGAGGTTGTCAGGTCAATAACTCCTGTCTTCCTGTTTCTTTTCTAAGTATTGGCATAATGTCAGATTTTATCCAGTTCCTGTCTGCTAAGACTTATAAAAACAATCATTAATGATCTAGATTGTTCCTTATCTTCTGTTAGTGCTCCTGTGTAAAAGTTCTCTTTATTATTATGGAACTGTAACATCTGTTTTTTCCCCTAATGCACAACACATTTTTATCAAACATGTCTCTTGCTGCTTATTATTTACTATGCTTTCACCTAGAAATGAGGAAATGCTATCGATGCCGAATCAATGTTGTCTTTTCTCAAAGTAACTTTGAAAGTCAGTTTCTACATTAGTGAGGCTACTAAATGCCCTTTCTACTCTAATTTTTAGAGCTCCAATTATTTCAGACAGTCCAAGCTCAAGCACACTTTCAACTACTACTGCCTCCTGAGAAGACTTGTAGTTCTGACTACTCTGGAATACTCCAGGCATTCCAGATATTTATTCTAGATGAGTTGAAGGCTCGTGGTTTGTGTCACCTCCAGGTAATTGCAATTCTTTATTCTCTGCTGTTGGTGGTTTTTTTTGTTGGTTTTTTTTTTTTGAGTTTAGTGTTGCTTTTTTCTTTTGGTTGGGTGGATGTTTTTGCATTAAAAAGAAAAATAAAGCAAGACACAAACTAAAACTTCCTCTGTAGAGAGGTGGAAGAGCAAAACATGTCATGAAATCTGTCCGATTTGGCAGCACTCTCATATGGGTGACTCGCAAAAGAGGATGTTTATTCTCGCTGACCCCAAATCAGCAGATCGACCTGATTGTGGTCGTAGAAGTCATATCACGTCAGTCCAATCTTTATTATATTTTTTTTTGATGGAAGAGAACATTTTAAGTATTCTAGTGAGTGAAAGACCTGCTGAAATTATCAATTATCTCTTCATACTTCCATTTTTTCAGACCCTTTGAAGTTGTTGCTTTTGAGTGTAGCATAGTGCAAATGCACAGGGAAATACAAGAGCTAGAAAGTTCTCAGCTTGACTAACTGTGGCTTCATTTAACTTTTAATTTGAGGTAAATATGTTTGGAGATACCAGCTCGGTTTCTGTCTGTGATGATTCCACTGTCTATGCTGAATGCCTGAGTGTGGACCGTCTGGGAGTGAATGTCACATGGAGAATTCAGCTGGAAAACATCCCAGCAGCTTCTCTCCCCGACTTACATGATATTGGTAATTTTTTTTTTTCCCTTTGATATTTCTGTGACTTAAACCTGCTTTGCTTTTAATTGTTTTGCTTCCCTGTGTCTGGACTTGGGACGCACTAACAAGATAGTACAAATGCTCAGTGAAATAATGTGCCCTTATCATGCTGGAGTTGTGGTTTTAACGTAGTTAATATTTCACTTTTCAGGCTGTGATTGTACAGTGGAAAGGAGCTGTAATTGAATGTTCCTTTCGGATAGGACCGCCTCTCCCAGCTTTCTTAACTGAGATTGAAAATTATCGAGCATGAGCTGAATTGTCCCAGATGTTCATTTCACACTGGGCAGGTCCTCAGTGGTGGAAAAGATTACGTTTCTTACTGAGTTGCACTCAGAGAAATACAATTCACACATTGCCAAAAATATAACTAATTTCTGTCAAGTTTTTGAGGTTTTTTCCTATTCTTCTTTTTTTTCTTTCTTTTTCCCCTTCTCTGTTTATTACATTAATTTTGATGCTAAAGAATGGCCTTTGCTTCACACATCATAGAGCACTTATGCAAAGAACACTGACTGGCAGATCTTTGCTGTAGTCTCCCAGTGAGATGGGGATGGTATAAGGAGGTTATTTCAAAGCGATGTTTTACATCTTCAAAATAAAAGACGTGGAAGACATATCCCAAGTTCAAATGTCCTCTCTGCCACCTTTTTTCCATTTTTTTGCAATGCTGTTTACAGTACTGCTTGCAATACTGTTCCCAGCACAAAATATAAATAATTCTGACTGCATGTGTCCCTCCCTCCCTCTAAGTTTGGGATTTGGAGACATGTGCCCTACAGAATATTTTGCTTGCCACCAAATTCAGGACACAGGCATGGCTGCAGCAGCCATATGATGCCTGGCTTTACAACCTGATTACATTTACACCCATTCTGTTGCTCAGGATTATAAGGGAAACATGAATATTCAAGCACTTTGAAGAAGGTGAATCAAAGCATAAGTGTGTTTGGTTTTACATTAAACTTTAGTTTGAAAGTGTTTGAATTTGAGGGTGTTGTATTTTGACCACACTGTAATTTCCCTGTAGTACCAAATATTGTTTTTCAGAGAATGGCCATGTGCTTTCAGCAGAGCAGAACATGCTCCCTGCATGCTCTTGGCACCATCACCTTCCATTACTTTCCAAGGCAGCTTTGGGTCTTTCCATCTAAGGTGTTTTCTTGTGTATTTACACAGAGTGAGAAAATTTGCGCTCTCATTTGAAACTCTACATTACTAAAATACCATTGTTCTTCTCCTAGCTTCTTTACAGGTAAATGAGAAGCCTTGCTTTTTCTTTTTTTCCTCCTATACAGTAGTTGATAATAAAATTGCTTAGAAGAAACACAGTATGTGTACCTTCGCAAAGGAGAACCTCAAATCTAAATCACTCATTATTTTTTGGGGGAGAGGGAGAAATATTTTCAGGTACTAAATTCTGAGGCTGTGCAAATCCCTTCCTGAAGGTTCTTGTGCCATTTGGCTTCGTAGCTTAGACCTCAGCTCTAAAATATTGAGGAACACTTGCAGCAATTTTTCTCTTTTCTGTTCAACGGGCAAAAATACTATAGATTGTAAAAACGCTTTTGGTGGACAAACATGTAGTAAACAATCTCCGTCAGTGAGGCTGGAGGAACTCAATCCCTGCCCTATACAACTGATATTTTAAGCTGTGTCTCTCTGCTCTCTAATTTCTTTAAAGGCAGTTAAAAAAAATTAATATTTTATTTCTTCCTCTTTTCTCTCACTTTCTCATTTGGCCAATAAAATCTCTAGGTAATTGTATGATCTCTTTCCTGTTGAGATTAGCATTTCATTCGAAATAAGCAGACTTTAAATCAGATTTCTTCCCAGTGCAAAACACACGATGCAACAATTTGCAGGATATTTCTGTATGTGAAAAGATGTATTGTCCCTGAGAAATGTTAAGTACCTAAAAGTATACCAGGCCATGGAGAAATGTCAGTAAAAGCTTGCAGTAAATCTAACAATGTATGAGGTGCATAGCAGCCTGAGTTGCCAAAACTGTGCAGCAAAACAGGATCAAAACCAGGGAAGCACTATTGTAACTGCCATGCTTTAGGGCATACTGAAGGTCCCATGTCAGCAGGGAAGTGTGGCCCCGAGCTGGCTGGCTGTGCTTCAAGTGCTGAACCAAGGTAGCTCGTGTAAGATATTGCCAGTGAGTCTGCAGCCCACGTGGCCGTCAGGCGCTGAACTGTTCTCTGTCCAGGCATTCCAGGATGTACCTGCCCACTTGCAATGCATGAACATGCGTAGTGCAGGTAAAAACTCATTTTTATGTGTCTGTATATGGATGTGAATGTAAAGGATTCTATATCTGCGTGGATACATAGGATGATCATAGGAGGGTCACATTTAGTGACAGTTAAAAATTTTTCAACACAGGAAACCAGTTCAGACTAAAGGACGTTCAGCAGACCTAAGTGGGTTCTTACTGGTTTGATTGCTTCTTTCCTACATGTGGATTCCCTTCAGCTGTCATTTCAAGGCTATTTTTAATTCTGCTACAGCTAGTCATTAGACAATTTGGAAGGATATTTACTTGAATAAAAGGCTAATCTTCTTACTCCTGCTTTCAGTTGTGAGACGATTTCTGGCAAAACCTTTGCAAAGTGTTGTGGCCTGTGTGGTGCTCTCCTGTCACTTCCTTGTGGGCTAAGTATCATTTTGGCCTGGAGCTGAAGAAAACTAAGTGTTGGTTTATTGATTATAGTATGTATCAGTTCAGCACAAGGCCAGGGTGCTCAAAGCTCGAAGACACAGAGCATACAGAATACAAGGACACAGATGTCAGCTTTAATTCCAGGTCGCCTCTCTTTGGCCCATGAGTGTAAAAACCTCATGTCCTTCCTCTGCAAGGGTGGTAGCAACATCTACATGACAGCAATCAGCTACAGACCAACGTTCAAGAAGAGAGGGCACCTACACTTTCATCATTAAAGGTCTGGGATGTTTCTTTGGCAAAAACTTCATACACCTGCAGTCCATTCTGCATGGGCAGGAGGGCAATGTTGACTTGCTGGAGCGTTATACCTGACTGTGAAATTTTCTCCTCACACAACTGAAAAGCCACATGTGTGCCGCAGAGCAAAGTCAGGGAACTCACCACGTGAGAAGGCAGCGGTACCCTCAGCTGTTTGCCTTGGGCACAGAAGTCGCAAATTAATAATCTTTCTACAGCGTGTGAGCTGTGACACTCCTCAAGCTCTCTCTATAACATCTTCCCTGTGATAATTCAAAATCTGAGGTCGTTTGTGTAGTCATTAAATTATGCTGGGTGCAGAATTTCCCTTTTGCTGGATTGTTGGGCTGTCCATCACCTGTAGCTACAGGAGGCCCTGATCTTGCAATTTTGGGGCAGTAAACCACATTAACATTTCATTTGACAAATAGAGCGTGATAGCAAACAAAATCTGCTGGAAACACTGTTCTTGTAGTACTTCTGGTCCAGCCAAACTGGGGAATTCGCTCTTGATCTAGTACTGAAAATCATCCTTGCACTAGTCCTCAAACATGAAGCTCTCTGGGCAACTAAGAACAGAGAGAACAGGAAAGATTGTTTTCCAGCTTTAAACATCAGCTTCAGCAATTATGAAGAACGTGTTTGTTGCATACGTGGATATGTTGAATATCATTAGTGTGATGGAAGATAATTTTTATCTTGTTACAGATGGTGGCCTTCAAAAGCAAACCGTCAAAATACTGAAAAAGAAGCAAATGATAACCATTGAAAAAAACAGGAATAAATTAAGTCTGAATTTCGGATAATCCTGGTTTTCATCTGCTGAAGTTTTGTAAATAAAGAATCAAATTTTATTGTGTTTTCCTATTCCTTTAGCACCTTCTGCAGATATTGAGATTAGGACTTTAATCTGATAAACACTGTACAGATTCGTTCTTTTCTGCTGTTTGCAAACATGCTTGTATTTCTGTGTCTGCCTATGTTTTTAACTTAAAGTTCATCAGTTTTTTTGTGGTTATCCATTCCTCTATCGGAAATTTCCTTCATGCTATTCTGTTGTATTTTTCTCCCTTTAGAAAATGCAATTGTTGGAGAAAATCTCATTGGAGCATTTATAAAAGAGATTAAGGATGGTGCATTTGTCCTGAATTTGGACTCCAAGCAGTTCCTAGGAGATTCTTTCACTGATTTTCCCCGGGATGAAGAGTTTGATCTGTCTCCGAGTGTGCAGCTAGGATGCAGAGTTGGGTTTCGAAGAGTTTCGTCTGCTGGGAAAGCAGTCCCGAATTCACAAGGATGTGGTATGCCTCAGTTTAGCTTTCCCTTTGATATTGTTATGAATCAGTATATATCTAAAATGAGAAAATCATCACTGAACTTGTGTTTATGGTTAATATATCAAAGGTGTGAAGCACGAACATGAATGATAAATGTGAGGAGAGATGGGAGTTAGTGCTTTGCTTACTGTTCAGTCCTTGGGTTGAACTAATGATCAACTAAAAGGCATCATGGCACTGACGTTGTACAGAAGGTTTTGCAGACATTTTTGGGGTTTTACTTAGATCCGTCTGGTTTTAGAAGGCCAATCAGTAATATATGTGATCCTTACCAAGAAGATTACACAAAGGTAATGTAGGCAGTGCTTCAGGTTATGATGTTACCCAGAACAGAAATGTAGATGCAGAGGTGGTAAAAGTCCTGAGATTGTGAATTCCTGGGCCAAGTCCAACCAGCTCAGATGGAAGCTTTCTTGGTGCTGGCCAACACGCAGACCTGATTGTGCTTCTGCTCTCTTTCCATCTTCTTTCCTTCTGTTTAGTCTGCTTCCCTGGAACGGGCTGCCTTTCTGCCAACATCTGGCTCAGGGGCTGCCAAACCTTCCTTTTCGATGGATCCCTGTGGCTGTGCCAAGCAGTCTTGTGTTACTGTGTTGTGCTGCCAAAAGGCCTTTGACTTAGCAGCCTTGTTCTTGCTTCTACCAACATCAACCCTCCTACAATGCAACCCTGACCGTTCTTGTTGGCCCTCTTAGCCTCAGTCTTACTTACATCTGTTTGGGGTGTATTCACTATGTCTAGCTTTTCTGGGGAGAAGAGAGGAAGGACGCACCACTTCCAGGTATAAGGGCAACAGCAACAGGTATTGGACAAATTTTCCAGTATGGGCAATATTTTCAGGAGGGGAAGCTTCAACACCATGTAGCTTAAGTTAGAGACCCTAAGAGCAAACCAAAAAACATGAAAAGACCTTAGGTCCCTGCTTGCTATGGTGGTTCTTTTTAAGTTAGGAGATCTTCCTCATGCCCGGGCAAGGGCTTCAAAGTAATCAAGTGATGAACCAGTTCTGAAGTGATACGGTTTCCAGCTTGGACCTTTAAGAGTAGATTGACTGCAGTTTCACTTCATGTCCATAGTCTGAAACGCTTAATTTTGGTTAAATACACCATGCAGAAGAAAGTTTAATTCCTACTGAAAATTCAGAGTCTGTAACAACTTGCAGTTACTTAACAAGATATACTGCTCTACTGATTAAAGGTATCATTATTTATTAAGTAGAATCCATTATTCAGAGCAGAAGAACTTACACAGAATTGTATCTTTCTGCCAAATATTTCCTGCCAGGGGTAAGGGCCTCTAGGAAGCAGCGAATTAATTTGCCTTGTGAGCTAGTTCATACATGTTTGAACCAACTAGCTGAAGAAAATGTCACTCAGTAAAGCAGAATTATAGAGCTGTGGAAAGGACACAGTCTCTGCCACAGCTTTTGGCAGAGATTTCATACTCTAAAATGTCATGGTATGCACGCTGCTGGACACTGGTTTGTAAAGGAAGACTTTAGTTTCCAGCTCAGTTTCTTTTTAAGACACTGCACTCTCTGAAGTTAGCAGCATGTTTTTTCAGACAGCGTGTGCGACTAGCAGTGATAACACCTGATATTTACAGTTACTGCCAGGGATCAGGATGCAGAAAGGCTCTTGCTTTTGACTGCTTCTGTAGTGACCAAGGTCACTGCTGGATCTCCTGTACCACCCTAGGGGTGCCAGGAAGTCAGAGGGATCACAAGGAAGTAAAAGGTTGCACCTCTGGTGAGTAACATTCAGGACAGGTGATGAGCAAGAGTATTCCATCCCATACACATCATATTCAGTATAAAGTGAGGGATCATGAGCGTTAAGGTTTCTTCTTCAATGGCCAGCATTTGAGGAGGGCTCTGTCCAGTCTTCAGCCTTTGATCCTGACCTTGAGTTCCTGAACCCAACTCCTGCTGCTGCTGGGCCTGGGGATCTCCTGGTGCCACCTGCTCTGCAGCATCAGTGGTGGTTGCTATCGGGGGGGGAACTGGGTTTGGTATTGGTTTTGTATATATGTTACAGCTGTTCTGGTTTTCTTTTCTAATCTGTAAATCCCTCTGCCTCATTCCCTTTCCCTTCCTCTTTTGGGGAGGGAGAGGGTTTAGAGAGCATCTGTAGCCAGCCGAGTACACACCTAGTAGCCAGCCGAGCTCTAACCCTTGACAGTTATCTTTGTTTTCTTCCACATTTTTATGATTGATCCTTTTATTATTTAGAATGCTTGATGATTCTGTAAGAGTTGCTTTAGCAGAGCACAGCCCAAATAAAAATTAAGTACTAGATTTATAGCTGAGCTGGCAGCTCAAGACTTCAGTTCTAATAAACTAGACCAAGAATCTGATATCCCCAAGTTTTCCAGTACCCCTAACAGGGAGGAGAAAGCAATGCAAGAATTTGGTAATGATCATTTGTGACAGTTCTGAAGGCCACTTAGCATAGCAAGAGCTGACCTTAAGTAAAAGGGGGCTACTGTGAGGAGGATATCCCTGTGTGGTCACTCCAGTGAGTTCTTTAGCTCAGAATTTATTACTCAGCATTTTGCTTCTTTGGTACCTAAAATGTTGAGTCTGATTAGAAGTGAGAACAGGCAACAAATTTAATGTGCAGGAGCAAGGGATTAAATTTAGGGTTTATTTTTTATGTTTATATTATATTTTATTTTTTTATTTTAGGGGTATGAAGTTTGGGCCCAGTGCTAACACCTAGCTCTGAGATTTTGGCTGAAAACTGATCTCTAGTATCTTATGCTGTTAAAACTCATGAATGTTAAAACTTGAAAGAAGTACAAAGTGATGGTTTGTGTGTTGTTAAACTTAACCTCTACATGATTGTGTGGAGTGTAACCTGTAGCTGAAATGATACATGCCTCCAGGCTCTAGAAAACATGCGTCTCAGCAATTTTTTGCTGTTCTTTGTGCCCTTTTGCTAATCTAGTGCGTGAGACAAAAGACAATTTTACTTGCTTAAAATGTGATAGGAAACACAGATGTTACTTTCACATCGTGACTAAAACTATAAAACCAGGAGAATGCTTTGAAAGGCTTAATTTGTTCCTTTTAAAATTGTAATTTTAAATTAGTTTCCCTCATCCTTTCCATTTTGTCTTCAATTTAGGCACAGATTACTCATTTTGTTTTAAATTCTATTGTTGTTCCTTTACAATGAGTATGATCCTTTTCGTATGTGTTGGAAAACGTCTTTAAAATGTATCAGCCACTCTTGTGTATTAAATAACGTGTTTGAGAAGGGAGAATTCTATCTGATTCAAGACTCTTTTGTTCTGTAATTTACTTTAGATATGTGTTATACGTAGAGTAATTGCCTTGATACATACTTGGGTGGAAAATTTCAGTCTCCGTGTTGTCTCATCCTAGACCTTGCTATTGGAATATTTAGAGCAGATGAAGGAAGATTGGAGAAGATATGATCATTTCTATACCAGTTGTCTTTTTAGTCTATTATAATTTAAGTGTTCCTATAAGTTAACTTCATTTACATTCTGGTCTGTTGGCAAGAACAGCAAGTCATCATATAGGTTGTAGTCGGGTGACCAATTTTCCATTACTGTTTCTCATACAAGCTTAAACTGCTGTCAAGATGTAGGGCAAGAACAGGAGTGGAGTTTTGAGCTTTGTCAAAGTCCCAAAATGTACATTTGATAAGGTTTTCAAGGAAATTACATCTGGAAAGCAGCTGCAGAAAAAGTATTGTCCTGCAAATGTGCCTGCCGCTCTTCTGCTTTAGTGTTCATTCAAATGATCTGGAGGGAAATACAGTATTTCATGACCTCCCAAAAGACAGAGAGTTTTCTTTGTAATATGCAACTGGTCAGCTGGAAATATTACTCCTGAATGTTCTGACTAAGAATATATTGTTTGTTTTGTGTTTGGGTTGTCGTGTGCACAACTAGTGACTTTTAATCCAGCCATTACTGTTTAGTTTGGAAGTGCTTACCAAAAATTTTATTACTGGGAACTCTGACTGAAAGTGTTACCATATGGTAGGTTTCTTCATGAAGTTTTTGGAGTTTATATTTCTAGGAGCCTTCCTGTTTCTGTCTATAGTGTAGAAGTTACTCTGTTTGTAGCTGATGTTCCTTTGACAACTTATTCACAAAGTCCATTATCTTATTACAAATGGATTTGACAAACGGAAATCAGGCCTGGTCTTGTCATTCCCAAGTAGCTTGATGTGCACCAATTCCAGAACATTTTTAGAGTGATCTGAGGAGATCACAGGCTATATTCCAGTCATTGGTGAGTTTAATGAACGTATACACACACACACACACACACGTGTAGATGACTGAACTGGTTGGATTCCAAAAGAGTAATAAGGTGATTGTTTTCTTTGCAGTTGTTTGTCCTCCAGGCAGCCATTTCCAAAATGATGAATGCATTCCCTGCCCACTTGGCTACTATCAGTATCAGATAGGACGTTCCTCTTGCGTCAAGTGTCCTTCAGGCACAACAACCAAGTCCTATGGGGCAGCTAGCACTGATCACTGTAAGTTGAACTCATTTTTTTTTCCATTATCCTTTGTATTCTGGCTTCAAATAGCTATTTTTTTTTTCTTTCAACTATAAGTTTAAAAAAAAGGAAACCCCTCCCTCTGGGCTTTTTTGGATGGATATAATCCCTTGTACATACATTCAAAGACATTTGACAGAGACAGAACAAACTGTCTGGTGTTTTGACCAAAAATTCATGAGAAAAGAGTGGTCAGTCTCATCCAGTATGCTGTGGTTCCTTAAAACGTGTTCATTGTCCTCAGGAGTGAGACTGTTCAGTATCAGTGAGAAACATCTTATGTACTTCATTCATTGTCACTTTCGTGAACATTAAAGTTGTCTTTGTGCAGCTCTTTCCCCTGCAAATAAAAATACTTGTCACAAAGCGACTATCGATCTGTTCACTGACATTGGTGTATTCTGTTTAAATGAACTATTTTTGCATGAAGTGCCATTAAGAAAATAACTTAAGTCCAAATTCAGTTCTGTCTGCAGAATTAGCTCATGAATAAAAATAAAAGTGAGAGTAGTAAGAATGCATTTCTTGGGAGTATTGATGAGTATATGGTCTGCTTTATTCTATTTCAATCTATTTATTCTCTTCCCGCTCGGTCCCCATGTGTTGCCAGGTCTAGTCGAGAGGTGGCGTCCCTGCCCATAACAGGGAGGTTGGACTAGATGATCTCTAAGGTCCCTTCCAGCCTAGGCCATTCTATGATTCTATGATTAGGTGGGTTAAAACCCCGGATTTGTTCTAAGGCACCCTGACATCAATTAACTTTTGCCTAAAGTCGACATTTTTCATTTCTATAGCTGTTCCCTGTGTAGGTATTGGACTCTCGTACTTAAAAATTTGCTTCTTAGTTTTTCTTTACTGCAAATGCCTACAAGTAAATCTGCTTCCTGCCTTACCTGTGTGCTGAGTCTCAGTGCCAGCCCTTTCCAAATGGCCATGCCATAGACATTTAGCTTGCTTCTTTCTTTCTTTCTTTCCCTGCTGTCTCCTTACAAAACCTGAAATATTTGCTGAATTAATTGGTGTGATGGTCCTTGTGCTTTTCAGAATATTTCACAGATCCATTGCAGCAGGCACTGAACAAACCCATGTGAAAATACAGTTCCTTCTCTGTACTTTGCTTTACAGTGCTTAGCATACGTGGAGATTTGATCCATGGAAGAGAATCCCAAACATATTCCAAATAGGAATTTCCATAACAACAAAGCAGTGAGATTACCACAATTCAGAGCATGAAGCACCGTGCAAGCTGTAGATTGATGTCCAGTGAAGTCTCTGTTGTACTTAGAGCACTTTTGTCCTACGGCACTGAAACAATGTCCGACTGCATTGACAGGACCAGAGTAAAGGGAAAGACAGAAGGTTCCCTCTGAACATCAGGAAACACTTTTTTTTTACTGTAAGAGTGGATGAGCTGTGGCATAGATTGGCTGGGGACGTTGTGAAGTCTTCTACCTTGGAGATGCTAAAAAGCCATCTAGGAATAGTCCTGGGCAACTGACTTTAGGTGAACCTGCTTGAGCAAGGGAATTGGACCAGATGGCCTCCAAAGGTTCCTTCCAACCAGACCCATTCTGTGAAACCCAGTGACATACCTTTTTTTTATACCTTTTTTTTTTTCTTCTTTTGTTTACTTGTAACAGGTGTCACGTACTGTCAAAGCAACGAGCAGGGTCTGCAGTGTGATGAAGATGGCCAATATAGACCTTCCCAGCAAGACCCTGACACTGGGAGATCCTTCTGCGTTGATGACTTTGGAGCAGCACTGGACTGGACTGAAACGGATGATCTCCTTACAGATTACCAGTGCCTAAGTAAGTGTCAGGAGAATATTTTGGATATTTTTTGACCCACATAAGTGAAACCTCCTTTTGAAGAGACTCACCACTCCACATCTTATGGTGATTCATTTTCCCATAGTCATGGCCTCTGCCTTAAGCCACATTCCTCCTTAATTTCACATTCCTTGACTTCATTGGAGAAGTTAGGTTAGAGGACAAAAGCAAGTTGCAGTCTCAAATGGCTGACAGCTTTGGCTGTGCACTGGTCTCCTGATCTCTGCTTGAAAACCCAAAAGAATACTGAGAGTGCTAATGGGAAAGAAGCAGAATTATGAATTTCTTTGTAAAATTACCACTCATTACTGTGTTCATGTGAAATAGACTGTGTTTGCAAATGACCTCACAACCATGGCAAAAAATCACTGTCTGGGCTCCTGCTTTATTGTATCCAACTTGGTGAACATATGCTTGCAAGCTGGGGTAACTTCTGCTTGAACGTAGTTGTGAAATGTCAATTCTCAAGGATGGATAATTTGAAAAAAAAAGTCATCCATCGAACAGTCCCCAAAGTATCTGCAGTAAGGTCTAACTATGCTTCTCAGCCTCAAAGCTTTCACCTTTCCCAAAAATAGTTTTCCAGAAGTTTTTGTTACACTTCATATGATTGATTTTAATGAAATATTCAGTTTAGGAACGGATGATGTGCTCTGAATTAGACAATGTCTTATGACAAGTATGATCAGTGGAAGGAGTGTGAAATGAAAGCCCTTGGTTGTGAGGAGTTTGCAAAACTATCTTTAGTTAAAATAGTTATTTTTTTCTCTGAGTATGCACAGAGACATTACAGATTTCAACACGAGGCGTTAGCCTCTTGTTCTTAGTCATGGGGTACTTGCGATTGCTTCTCTGGAGGGAGGACTTGCAGCAGCTTAATTCTCCTGTTCAATCAGTACCTTGAGCCATCGGGCATGAGCATTTCTGACTCTTTCCAGGGTAAAGCAGTTGTAGATACCTGTGCTTATATCTATGGATCATGCCAGAAGATTTCACTATGCTAGAAGATTTCCCTACTAATAAATATTTATAAGTGTTGGCAATTCAGGGCTTTAAAAAAAGCCACAACAAATACTCAAGAATTCTGGGTTTTTTTTAAAGAATTTGCAGAGTAATTTCTTTTTTTCTTTTAAACACCATGCTGCATTTCCAGAAAGCATTATATGAAGCGAAACCATTTATGTCTATTTTTAATTTCCCCCCCTGCCTCTTCTATTTCCCCTAAATGGATTTAGCATGCAACAAAACAGCAGAGTCTGAAAGCTGATCTTACTTTGACAGGAGGCTGTTGATTGGGCAGAGTCAATAACCTGGCTGTTATTTGCTTTTTGAGTCTTCAGATGGAAGAAGAATTCCCTTGTCCGAATGCAGAGAAATAAGCCATAACAACGCATGCTCATTCTTATTGCTCTCTCTGTCTCTCATTACATTTTAAGCCAGGCTTAACAATTATTGCAGCAACAGAGATCGGATCTAGAGTTTTACTCTAGTAGTATGCGAGACGGAGAATTTCCGCTATGCTTTAAGCCCGTGAAATGTCTGAGTAGTTATATTACTGTTAAGAAGAGGGCAGTGTGAACTAACAAATTCATGAAGATAGGAGTTGGTAGAATATTTTTCATTGTACTTTTTCTTTTTAGACAAAGTAACTTATAAATGCAATTTTTAAAGCCTTTTTAACACTGAAAATAATTCAAGAATTAAAAAGGAAGCTTTTCTATTAGTTTTACAATGAATTTAATAAGTTTAAAGTTTTGTTGCACTTTCTGTATCTTCTGTACTTTTCTCCTGTATTATTGTAGAGAAAAGGGAGGGGTGGGCTGAAGTCATAATTAGGAAAAAAAAGAAAACAAAAGAAAAACATTTTAAAATATCATTTTTTTTAGTTTGAAATTTACATTAGAAAGGAGGTTAGCAAAGAATTGTTAAAACAGAAATACTGCTTATTTTCAGTTTTATGAAGATATATGAATTCTGTTTTCAACCAGGCATCATGAAAAGTTCCAAATGCAGAAGTGATTCAGTTTAGTGCAGAATTAAGCTAGTGCTTATATTTTGGTGTCCTGTGTTTCTAGGAAGGGAAAAAACCTCGACTTTCACCTCTGTTTACACCATCATTCAGCCGAGCCGGAGTGCAAGGTTATTTTTGTGTTTAGTGTTTGGCTAGCCCTCACAATTTTTCTGAGCAGAAATGATGGTTTTATCAAAAGCACCTGCTGATTCAGCCCTGACAACAGTGGACATTTGCTTCTGATTTAGTCCTGACTGTTTTGCTGTAAGAGTACAAATGATTGTTTTAAGAACTTATCCCTGAATCTTATCTCGTGATTTGTCCAGACATTTTGAGGAGAAAGATCTGGGAGTCTCCGTCTGGGCCTCTGCACCCACAGGCAAGAGAAGGGCTGAGCCCCAGCCCTTCCTCATGCAGACATCTCCCAGGGGATGAGGTCAGACAAAGGCTCCTGCTTCTTGTATCTTTTAGGTCTAGGCTAAGAATTGACTGCAATGAGCCTGAGGTTTGCTTTCATTTGAAGTGCTTGGACTTGTTGAAGCAGGTCCAGAGGTGGGCCACAGAAATAATCAGAGGGATGAAACAGCTCTCCCATGAGGACAGGCTGAGAGAGTTGGGTCTGTTCAGCTCAGAGAAGAGAAGACTCAGGGAGAACTTACTACAACCTTTTCACACTTTAAAGGAAATATGGGGAAAGATGGAAGCAGACTTTTTAATAGGCTCTATAGTGATAGGTAATGATTGTAAACTGAAAAAGGGTAGATTTAGACCAGATATGTGGAAGAAATTTTTTATGATGAGGGTGGTGAGACACTGGCACAGGTTGCCCGAAGAGGTGGCAGAAGGCTCATCCCTGGAGACATTCAAGGTCAGGAATGGATGGGACTCTGAGCAACCTGATCTAGTTGAAGTTGTCCCTACTCACTGCATGGTGGTTGGACTGGATGACCTTTAAAGGTCCCTTCCACCCCAAAACATTCTACAATTCTATGATTTAGAAGAGAAGTCTGGCCACTACAGGTGATTTGAAGTCACCACATTCTTTGCTTTTCCTTAATATGATGTGCTCGCTGAGAGATGCTCATACATCAACATGTGAAAACACTGTACTAAACCCCTTGTAGTATAAGTAGTAGCAACCTGAGCAGGTAATGCCACTGTGCATCTATAATTTTCTTCAGGGTACAGCCAGGGCAAAGCCTTCTGGAGATTAAGTTGGATTCTTACCCTATTTAGTGACCTTTGGATTTTTCATCTCCAGACACCCATGAGTTTTCCCAGTTTGTGAACAGTGCTGCTTGTCAGATATCCTTATACTCAGGTACAATGGGTCCAATCAGAGAGATAAAAAGAGTTTGGTAAGTAAAGTGACAGTCTGGAGTTAAAGGTTGAATGAAGGCATAATAAAGGAGTACATAGGACATATTACCTTGGGTAGATTCCCGAGCCTGAAGTCAGTGGAGATCAGGCTATTCTGCTTCTGTAAAAAAGTGATAAGGCTCCTCAATTCCCTTTCTAACCAAGTTCTGAGGGAGCTGGCTCTTGTTTCAGTGGCTGTTTTGCAGAAAGTTCATTCCCCTGTTGACTCAGTAGCTGGTTCAGTGCCACAAACAAGTAATGGGAGATGACCAGGATGCTGCTGGAAGAGAAGTCTCACTTGAATACTAACTTGCAGCCCATTCCTGGCTATAACTGTTTTTTAAAAGATCTTATGACACATTTTTTTTTAAAAGTAGAAATTATATCTGCAGTCCAGCTGTCTCCTGCGGTATCTGTGGGGTTATGGTACATCATTTAATGAATAAATCTCTTTCCTTACAGAGTTATTCAATTTTTATTTCCCTCTAAACTTTTTGTTTCTCTGCTGCATGGAAAGTAATAATAGTTACCTGTTTGTTTTGGGTTTTTTTTTTGTTGTTGCTTCATTGGTTTTTTTTAAAAGTTCTTAGAAAGTTTGAGAGAGTTCCTGCATCCAGACTGATTTATGGGTCAGAGGAAGCTCAAATTCTTCAGTCTCAGTCATTTGGGAGAGACCTGCAAAGTCCAGCTTTTCAGTGCATTTCAGGTGAGCAAATCTCTCAGAAAATCTGTAGAGGCAACACTAACCACCATGGAAAATAACAATATTTTTATATGATGAGTTTATAGTTAAGTTCCTAGATGAACTATATGTTTCGCAGTTCATCACGAATTCACTGCAAAGTATTTACAGCTTTCAGTGACCTTGGTTCATGGAAGAGCTTGGTCTTTCTTTCAGAAAGAAGACTGACTTTAGATACCACTTTGACCAAGTCATGTGACTTTGAAGCCAGTTGGCATAGTTCGCAATACCTATGAGAGCTGAGATTCAGACCAGGAAACGTTAATCAGGCTTTCCAGATGTGCAGACAAAAGAAGGATTAGGTGTTCAGGACATGTGAAAACCAAGCTTTCGCCTCTTCCCAAATTACCCGATTGGCACATAAAAGAGGAGTAATCATCCTTGCTTTCATGAGGATATTATAAGAAGTGCAGAGATATTCCTTTGCTGAGCTTTGCAGTGTATATACTATATTACATCTAGATGTGTCATGTTTCCTGATTTGTATTGGTTCAAAGTAATTTAAAACCAAGGACAGTCACTGCACTATTTTCAGAGTGCTTTGCTCTCACCTTCTATCTGTTAATGCTCAGACTGTGAAGAGTGGCAGAGAGGTCATCTTCAAAATAAAAACACCCTGGCGCTGGCAGGAATTGCACAGGTGGCCTGCTTGTAGGGCAGACATCACAGAAGTCTGATAAAATCAATGTCTTTGTGCCACATACCATGGACTAGCAGAGCAGTCATCTCTCATGCTAAGAAGTGAATACTTGAATTTTCTTCACCAAATCATCCCCTAGCTGTATGTTATAAGATTTATTACATCTTTGTCTGAAACCAGAGACCTTCAAAAGCAAGATACTTTGCTGAGAGAACTGTAGGTACAACCTTAGGGAGGAAAAGGTGCCCCTTTGTGAAGCAGTAGGATTCAGTGCACATAGCGTGTGTTTTCATTACAAGTTACATCCACTGTCAAATGGTGGAACTACTACAAAACACGATTGTTGGGTTGCTAATTGAAGGGTGAGGGCTAATCTTTCCCCCTCTCTTTTTCCTTATAAAGTCCGGTGGCTTGGCTTACGTGATGATGTCTTGATCTAAGCTGGTTAGTTTTATACTAAAGACTTTTGGGAAGTGATTTCACTTTCTGTTCTAGGAGCAGAGCTGTGGGAGCAAGTCAGTGGTGAGCGTGTAAGGGCAGAAAGATCTCCTAAATCTGGGGGGGAGTAGCTGCTTGCTCTCTTACACTTGCTGCAGATGCAGCCAGCACAACACAAGAATTTTATATTTCCTTCCTTCCTTTCCAATATTTGTCACAACCTGTTTGCCATGGGGTTACTGTATTAGGCAGATGCCTGTGCTGAGGTTCATAAGTCTTCCCTGCTTGCCTTAGGCAAAACTACCCAACAGGCATTAAGTATTTGGGTGGATAGTTAAACCTAACTCAGCTGTTTGTATTTATCATCAGGTAGTAAATAATTTTTGCATTAAAATTAATTTTAAAACCTAGCCCTCTACTAAAATAATTCAGTGCTGAAGTTCATCTGGCTAATGAAATTCATGTACCTACAGTCTGACAGAGGTATGAAAAACTAGGCACATGGCAGTAAACAGGGGAATTTGTAGCAGGATTTTTGCACGTGAAATACTAGGAAACCTAAGGTTTCTTTCCTGTTTTTCAGGCTGTGAGAAGGATGATGCATGTGGTTTTGCAACGGTAACTCTTGCAGGTGCTGAAGTTCTCTGTGAATTATACAGTGCTGCTGAAGTCAACTTTAACTGCACCACCTCTGAATTGGTAAAAGTTATCGTACTTTAAGATATGTGTTTACCATAATACTGTAAGTTGAATATAAATAGATGGTATCACTGAAAAAAGGCAGGCTGCTACTAGATGCCTCTTCACTATGACTCTAAATTCCTGCAAGTTGGTAAAGAAACTACACCCAGATGTTTCCAAATGTGACATCTGAATGCCTTAGTGCTGGATTAAAACATCGCGTAGCACTTCTGTTCTTAAAATATGCTGAGATCCTGCAGCCAGGAAATCGGGTTAATTTAAAAGGAGGATTAATCTGGATAATTCAAACTAGAAGTATTCAGGTCAGTAATCAGGTCACCTGAAAGAGTCATCATTTCTCAGTTGCTTCCTCTAGCCTGGAGTTTGAATTGTGAGCTCTTTAGCAGCATAACATCTTCTTAGTTACTACTCTTAAACACAGCAAGTACCAAGAACACAGTCTAATAGAATAAAAGATGGCCACAGTGGGGCCCCATGGAACTGAGGTGGTCACAAACCCTGTGCACTGTTTCCTTCCTTGAAGGTTCTGAATAAGGAAAATATTTTTTAGGAGATTAAATCAATTGGGTTGTATTTATTGTGCCTTACCTGTTTTCTGTCTCAGGTGCAAGATGTTTTGGGGAACCCCACTGCCACTGGCGTCAGTCGTCTCAGCTGCCTGCTTCATGTCAGGAATCCAGGGGGAGACGCAGTGACGATTTATTTGAAGAGAGGTACCAGATGTGAATCTCATCTCACGGTAGACTGCTGTACCCAAATGCGTAGTTACTTCTGTAGAGCGTCATGACTAAATGTGGGGAGCATCTTTGCTTAAGAAGATGCAATACTTTTCAGAGCTTAACATTTAGTGACATCTCAGAAACCTCAGCAAATCTTCCCTTCTTGTCATTATCCCTAGAAATTAAGAATACAGCTTTTACAAGCCACTTTGATGTCTTTATCCAGCAGGTAGTACCACAAAAAAACCTCAGTTTCTGTCCAATGTATTATTCTTTTCCGTTTTACTATGATTTCTCTTTATTAAACAGTTTGTTATTTGAATATATAAAGCATTATTAATGATCAGCTTACACATAATTTGACAGTTCATATTAATTTTGATTATGAATTGTCCTACTAACATACCATGCAAGAAATAACCTGCTCTCCAGTGAATCCCAAATTGATTTAGCTGAACTAAGGAATGTACAGGATATTTTTTTATATATATATTTGGCCTAAGTGTAATTGATAGCACTGCATGTCCCATCCAACGTGTCCAATGTTAAGCCTCATGCCAAATCTAAAGCAAGACAACCAAATACAGAATGCTGAAGGGTTTGAGTTAAATCTCACTGCTGTCGATTTTCGTCTATACAAACCTCTGAGTGACTATTTATTAGTAATAACAAAAAAAGAGCTAAGTCTTACCTGCAAAAGACAAGTCCCCTGAGCTTTTTGCAACCAATGTAGTCTTCTTGTTGCCAGATCTAGATTTCTGTTGATATTGCTAAATAGATCCAGGATTATATGAGTCATATTCTCTTACACATGTCTAGTCAGCAGAAGCCTTAATTGCAGATGCAGTTATGATGGCCAAATTACACATTTTACTTTTTTTGATTAGTTTGTTTCATTTATACCTGAGACTTAACGTTGCTCTTAAAAGTGAAATGTTACCAACCTTACTGCATTGATTTAGGAGCCCTTTGCTGGTAGACTGTTCTTCCTACCCCAGCAGTACATTCTGGCCAATGGCCTAGGTATAATTATACAAAACTATTTGATGATCTGATCTTACATCTGAAACTCAAAGTCCAGAAAATGACTTTTAAGGCTGAGTTTTTATCATAAAACTTTCAACTAGCTCCAGTCTGAAAGCGATCCAAAAGCATCCCATCTCCTCTTGAGCTCTTTTCAACATCTTTTTCCTGTTCTGTCTACCCAGGACAAGAATTTAACTCATCTGGATTCAAGACCTTTGAAAGGACCAGTTTTCAGAATGTTCTTTCTGGCGTATATAGCTCCATAGTGCTCTCAGCAGCTGGCACATCTCTGACTGATGCTCAGCTCTTCTGTCGGCAGACTTGCAGCAGAGACTTCTGCTGTGATGGCTTCATCTTGACTCAGATTGCACTTGATGGAGGTATTGTCTAACTGCAAAATGGAAAATTTCACAGTAGAACTGTAGGTAGAAATAATGTTTGCACACAGTACACCTAGCTCTACATCGTACCAGTGTCAGCAGTGTATGTCTACATCACTGATATTTTTTGGTGTAGGCAGAATTTCAGTAATGCCCAAGACTTGCCCTGGAGCAATAAGGACCTGAGGTAACAAGCTGCTTTTGTGGAAAAGTGGACATTTTTGAAGAATAATTCTTTTGACCTGCTTTAAACAGTTGCACCTAGATGAGAAAAGTCATTCTGAAAATGCCTCTCTCCTTACATAACCCAGGTTGGTTGCCAGAAATTGGTGCCTTTCAGATGACGAGGACTGGAACTAGATGATCTTTAAGGTCCCTTCCAACACAAACCATTCTGGGTGTTTCTATGAGTCTATGGGGGAATTACAACAGTGTTTCCAGACAGAGTCCTTGTGATGCAAACACAAATTAACTTCCTTTTTGGAGTAGGAAAAGAGGATCCTGAACAGGGAATTTTGTCATGTTATTGTGTGCAGGAATTGATACACAGAATAAGAACTCTACAACCTAGAAGGTTATAAAGTAGGTATGTTTATTCAGCGCTGCGTGCACGGGGGAATATTTTTCTCCAAAAAACATGCACTCCTGAACGATGCAGCAACCTTGGTTATATGCAGTGAAAGTTACATATTCCTTAGATGTCTATACTCAGTTCGTGGGGTCTGCAGCTCCTTCTCTTGACGCTTGCACAGTGTCTCCTGGTGGTCTTGGGCAGCGATCTTCAGGGATGAAGGCTGTTTGTCTTCCTCATGATGAACTTTTCACCTTTCTCTCAAAACTAATCATCCCCAGCACATTTGCTAGGACTTGTCATGGGATTTCACAAGGGTCAGATATCCTTATCTCTAATGTCCTTATCAATTTGTGTTAATCACTAGTGTACTTGTCAGTTTGTTTCCGTTTTTTGTTCTTTTACACTGAGTACTTAACAGTTTCATCCTGTTGGCCTCTGATTGCTTACATCCTAATGACCCTGGGAGGTTGTTTCTCAGGGGATGCGATTTCCCTGTATCAGAATGCTATAGTCTCCTAAGCTTGGGTATTTAGCTAGGAGAGCAAGTGGAAGTGGGATGGAGAGAGTCTGGCAAGAGTGGGACTTATGCAGAGCCCAGATTTCTGCTAGCAACTTTGAGCAATAAAAGTCACTATCTGCTTTTCGTAGTTTCTTATATAGGTCACATGGTATCAACTTTCCCATTGGAGGTGCATTTCCTATAGAAATATTGAATACAGATTTTTACAAAGCCAAACATGTGCTACTGGCTGCTCTGTGTCAAGCATTTTGGAGTGGAAACCTCCTGGATTTCAGAAAACTTTCTCTGTGGAAGTTTTCAGGCAAATGTTTCCAGAAAATTATTTTCAGTTTCAGCATCTCATATTTTTTAGCATCGAGATTTTCCAGGCGATCTTGTAAAGTCCATTTCTCTGTACCTTTACCATCAAATTTTTGAGTTCTTCATACCTGTGAGTGTAGAAGGGGGTATGTGGAGAAAATGAATGTTGTAGAACTCTCTGGACCTATTTGGACCATTATTGCAGGTAAATGCATTACTTGGACTAGCATTTTATTTAAAAAACATATTAAAATTTAGGAAAAAAAGTAACATATTTGATATCTCGTGTACCCAGCCCATAAAAGCAAACAAGAGAGGGCATTGTAAAGCCATAGAAATGCCTGAGCTGTGGCAGCAAGTCCAAAACAAGAGCTGAGTATTGTCTAGACACAGTGGTAACAGACTGATGCCAAAACACTTAGTCTTAAGCGTGCTAGTCCCACCGGCTCACGTTGTGATGCTGGGAGAGATTCAGGCTTGGGCTGAAATCAGGAACCAATCCAGGAAACCATCCCAGTAAAAATATAAGCACTATCTTGGTTCAAAGCCTGTGATTGTAAGGGCGCCAAAGGATTGAATTATGTCCCTGTGGTGCTATAGTGCCGAGAACACTGTTGGGTATTATCAGATAAAAGTAATGTTATTAGGTGGTAATAGCATGTGCTTGAAATCTCTGAAAAGCAGGCTATATGAATAGCTAACCTTAGTACTCCAATTTGAACATATGTCTCTGATTTTCTTCTTTTTTTTTTTTTTGGAAGCAATACTAGAATGTATCTATCTCAGTGACATGGGTTCAACTGCCATTTAATAGAAAGTTTGGAGCTGCTCGGGTGAAAAGCTCTGTGTAGATGGAAAGCATTATTAGAGTGATGAAACTCTCTCTTTGCCTAAACCTAGGTACCATTTTGTGTAGCCTGATGAGCTACCCAGATGTGCTGATCTGCAATGCAGATGGATGGAGTCCAACATCAACATCTGTCATAGATGAGATGTGTAAAGGTGTGAGTTATGACGAAGAAGAGAAGACATTTTCCTTCACCCTGGGAGGACAAGTGTTCACTAGAAGTATGTCAATGAATTATCTCAATTTACATTATTTTTCTTCAGTTCTTGTATAGATTCTGCCTTTTCACCAGCTTTCTCTTTAGTACTTTTTTTTTTTTAAAGTAAATCCATATCTGTGCTATTACAATAAATTAAGAATTCTGTATTTGGATGCATTGTTAGATAGATAAACCTCACATTTTATTGGGTGAACATTAGTGAAAGTCAAGACTGTGTTTACTATGTCACCCTGTAATGTTTCCAGCATTTAATTCAGGCAGATTCAAGGCAATAATCTGAAAGAAGGATGTAATCTGGAGCAAATCCAAAAAAAAGAGATATTCCCAGAAAAATCAGTGCTGGAAAATAAAGTAAAACCTTGGCAACCTGAACCCAAAGTAACTTCTTCCTTAGGGTTTTGTATTGTAAATAAGGTGATGCGTAGTCTAGTGATGTGTTATTAATGCAATTTCTGAATATTTCAAAACTATTTGTTTAATCTCAGCAGTTATTCTAACAGACTTTTATCTTTATTAGCTTCTAAGTTGGTAGAAGAGGCAGAAAGAAATTTTACTACCTCTCAGCAAGTTTACCTGTGGAAAGGTAAGTTATTTCACCGAAGTTCCTATACAAGCTTACGACAAAATGTAGGCAGTGGTAGATGTGTGTTCTGTTATGGAAAAGTCATTCTCACTTTACTTGATACTGTCCAAACTGAGACACTACTCAAAAGTCTTTTCTGTCAACAGTGGGTGTAATCTGAAGCAATTCTTCCAATGTCAGTTTCATGAAATTTGGGTAAATTCTTGTATCTGAGAATACACTTTATAATTTTTAATACCTGTGAAAATGATGATATGGAGGCACTTGTCTTTGCCCCATCAATGTTCAGGTACCATAATAATTTGACACTTCACATATAACTAGATGAGTTATTTTTATTAGCATGATAACCCTGTATGTGTTATTTTTGAAAATTTACCTTCTGATTGTCGCAGTGCCTGTAGCAGGACCTGCAAAAACGATTTGTGGTAATGCTTTATAAATGCTTGAGTCAGACCACTGATGCTGAATGTGTAATAATTGTGGATATGACATCTGCTTTTTCCTCCAAACAGTGTGTTTTGGTTTAAGTTTTCCCCAGAGTTATACGGAGATGGTTTAACTCTGGATGGGACTCTGGGCAGCCTGATCTAGTTGGGGGATGTCCCTGCCCATGGCAGGAGGGGTTGGAACTAAATGATCTTTAAGGTCCCTTCCAACTCTGACAATTCTGTGACTCTGTAATTCTATGAACTCATTTTTGATTCAGCAATTGATGGAATTGCCTAAAGAGTTTTCCTAAATGGTGCATTTTAAAATATTTGTTGACTTTTTGGAACTAAGAATGATCTTACCTTTTGGAAGATAGATAAAGGGAATTACTATGCTCTTTAATTCCTGTTACATTCCAGGCTCTGATATGATCACCCGGACTAAAAACTCTGCGTGCGATGCTGCTTCTTTGAAGACAGAGAATGATCTAAAGTTATCAGGTATTACAGTGAGGGCAGAAAGAGAAGGTAGCGGAAGATAGCAGAGGGGAGTGTAGAATTTAACCAGAAAATGTCATATATTTCTGTATATGTATCATAATGATATAGATATCGTGAAGCCCAAATGATATCTCTTAGGAAGATATCGTAGGAAGTTCCATAAAGGTTTTGAGAAGGATGTTTAAAATGTAACCCTCCTGTTTTTATGGTTTTTACCTTCCCAGGCCAGGCTGGAAATGAAAGTGTTAAAATGTTCTGTAAAAACTTGTTCTTTCGGGCTTGTGGAACTGTAAAGACTCAGGAAATATGTGACTGAGAAAATAATTTGCAATAACCCAGGAATCAAATCTCGGGTTTATGTATGTTTGGGTACCTGGGCATATTTACTGTTAATGACAATATGATGCTGTAATACTGATACTGACAATTGTAATATGTGATACTGACAGTACTACTGACTGTAAATATGATGCTTAGAGAAACTCAGGATGAAACTGCAGTCATAAGCATTTCTTCCATGTGTGACAAAAGAGAGTGACCCGTTAAGTTATTTAGCTCCTTTTTTATTCTAGGGTCTGCTCTTCATTTATACTAAACCATGTATATATCCAAAATAATATGTTCATTTGGGCTTTTAAGCACCATAATCCTAAGAGAAAGAGAGCAGTGGAGCTTGTTGAGAGTACTTTGGTTCATCTCCAGGGAACTGTAATCTTTGCTGAGGAGCTTTGATGAACACCTGAGCGTACGATTTAATACATTTTAATACACGTGAAATCCTAACATGAAGTGAATTGCTGATTTTACTTACGGAATTTGAAAGGAAGGTAAACTAAAATGCCCATTTACCTGATGGTGCTCCTATACAATCAGTTGTATTTTAGAATTTAGACTTAACAATGAGAAAAATAATGTGCTTAAGACATTGGGTGAAATTCTCTTTTGCCTAACTGCCAAGGCATGAGTGCAGCCCTCAGGATTCTCCATTTACCTTGCTGTGGCTGATGATATCATTAAAACCTGAAGTTATGCAAGGAATGTGGTTTCTTCCTTGGTCCCCTAATCTTAGTTATGTCACAAATTTGAAGACTGAAGCAAAGTCTTGAGAGGTAACAAGACTGAGAAGTCACCTTTTAAAAAAAGTTATAAATGCATCTACAGAGCTTTTATTACTTGATGAACATCCTTAAAGCACATGGCAACATATCTTTTCTATTTTCTGAAAGAAAATGCAAAGCTATTGTGCACTGCCAGCATGTCAGTAGGTGCTTCAGCATTTCAGCTGTGATCGTCAGTATGTCTTCACTTTTCTGTTTTCATTTTTGTCTGGCTGTTTTGGTGCATGTAAAATTAAATAACAGGATCTCTCGCAATGTTGGAGTAACTGGGGATGAGGCCTGCTGATGGCATTTGATAAATAAGAAGGCGTTTATGAAGAAATTTGTAAGAGATCAGTGAAGTGTGTCCATTTCTTTCAACACTGAATCCTTATTTAAAAGGATTTATTTGAGAACAGCCTGAAATAGCTGTGATTGTTTCAGAGGGAGCTAAAGGGATATCAGGCATTGCATACACGTCTCAAGATCACAGGCAGGTGACAGAAAAGAGTTATTTAATGTGCTCTGTGGGAGCATAAACTAGAAGAAATAAGGTTAGATGACTGTAAGAGGTATCAAGCTTGCTAAGAAATTTTTTAACACTGGGAGGTATAAAGCTTCTCAAGAGAATATAAGGAAACGGCTGTATTTTGGATTAATAGAACTACACTGATAATTGTAAACATCCTCTGAGGCATCATACTTTACTCTTAGGATGATGTGTTGAATGATAGAGTAAAAACAACCTCCTTATTTCTAGAAGCTGTGATTTTCATCTAGTTTTTGGGTGGTGGAAAGAGTCTGACAACTCAAAATTGTGCAGTGCAGCTCAGTGAGGCGACATTGCCTATATAAACCTCAATAACTGTGGGTGGACAATTCTGTTATTGAAAGCAGCCTTTGGTGTATGCTAGCCCTACAAAACGGTTGCAGCTGTTATCATGGAAGACAGAATTTTATATATAAATAGATTTAATTTATTCCAGATCATAGTTAAGTTTTTCATAGTTTTGAGCAGTTTGTTTGTTTGTTTGTTTGTTTGAATCTCAGATTCCACAAAGGATCTTTTCTACCTAATGGACAACAGTGGGATAGGAAGTGACCAGAACTATTCTCTCCCTTACCAGCAGTATTGGATCTTCAGGCAGAAGTACTCAGCAGAGGAAGCTGTGCTTTGGTGTCTCACACGTAAGACATCTTGGAGACTGTCATTCTGTAGGGAAGAATAATTAATTAAATATTTTAATAGGTAAGGTCTAGTTCAAGACCCCACCCTGCTCACTGCAGGGAGTTGGACCAGATGACCTTTAAAGGTTACCTCCAACTCAACACATTCTATGGTTCTATGATAATCATGATGAGTAGAAGTTGCTAATGGGCCACCTGTTTCTTCCTTACAATCTTTGTCTACTTTGGCAGAAAGTATTCCCATCACACAACATAAAGATAAGGGTATCCCTGTTATAGGCAACACAAGTAGAAGATGCAACTTAGACAATACTCTACTTTCTTGAAGTGTAACCCTCCAAATAGAAAGATGCTATAGTGATAAAAGGTAGTAAAATACAGATTTTCAGGGTTAATGTTAAATTATATTGTGATGCGATAAGTGGAGAAGAGTTTTTAGCTCTGATTACTGGGGAGGCAGAACCAAGAATGCTAAACCATGCACAAACATCACTGTAAGAGGTCAGTAGAGCCATGCTTGTTTAAAATCAAACATTGACATACATTAACAGAAGCCATTGCCAGAGTGATTAAGAAATAAGTTTGACAGATTGATTTCTTTTCTGAGAGTGTGTTATTACCCCAGGGCAAATTTCAGTGCAAATTCCTACAAGCAAATACTTGAACAGTTGATTCTCAAAGTTATTTATAGTTGTGTAGTGCATGTACACTTCAGAAATATTTTTTGCAAAAACTTACTAAGTCATAGCAAATACTTTATTTTATTGTCCTTTTTATTCTTTGAAGTAAGACACCCATAACTGATGCAGAGTTATTTTAGATACAGTTCGTATGTCAAATTTACTAAAAAGAGAGATGTCTTTATGAACCACGATGTTGGAACGACACCAATACACTAGGCTACTGCTTGTCAGGGCTGGGAAGCGTATCTTTCCAATTAGCTGTGGTGTAACTCCCTTTCTGTGCTCTCCAGTTAAACCGGCTCTTCAGTGTCATTAGAAACAGAATCTGTCTCTGTTTCTCTTGCACCATAGTAGAATAATCCTACATTCTCACTTTTAGTTGTTTCCTGAATGGGTAGCTTTAAGTGTGCTGAAGTTGTGAAGAGGAATAGAGCGGGGAAGAAACCCTCACGTGTGTGGAACTCTTAGTGACTTTTTTCCTAGGTTGCGCACAAGAAGATGAGTTTTGTCGAATGGCAGATCTTCAGAACGCCACAAACATATACTTTGTGTGCACACTCTATCCAGAGGCACAGATTTGTGACGGCAGCATCGATCAAATGCCAGAAAACTGTCGAACCGTGCTACCCTGGCAACCACAGACGTTGTATCGTAAAATAGGCAAGTTTGGCAATTTGGGTGTATGATGTGTGCTGTAACCCTGATAATGCAACCTTGGCTCTTGATTCTGAGATAAAAAGTCTGAATGTATGAAAGAGTCCTGGGATGTGAGGGGGCAAGGGAAAGTCAGGCTGTTCCAAGTACAGTTTTTCATTTTCAGTTCGGAAAGGAGAGATATTTTCCATGAATTCCACTCTCCTCCTCAGAGAGGCCAAGGGTAGCTCAGATAATTTGTATACTAGGCCTTAGATGTTTTTATAGTGTGGATGTTGTGGCCAGGTGCCCATACAGCTGCTTTATCATTCCCCCTTCTCTGCTAGACAGGGGGAGAAAATATAATGATAATATAATCCTTATAATAATATAATCTCATGGTTTGAGATAAGGACAGAGAGATCACCCACATCTACTGTCCCAGGCAAAATAGACTCGATTTTGGGGAAATTAGTTAAATTTATTAAAGAACAAATTAGAGAAGACTAATGAGAAATATAAAAAGTTCTTAAAAAAAAAAAAAATAAACACCTCCTCCCCCATCCCTCACTTCTTCATGGTCTTAACATCAATCCCAATGTATCCACCTCTTCCCACTGAGCGGCGCAAGGGGACAGAAAAAGGGGCTTGTGGTCAGTTCATCCAGTATTGTCTCCATTGCTGTTTATTCCTCTGGGGAAGGACTCCTCACTCTTCCCCAGGCCCTTGCGGGGTCCCTCTCATAGGCGATGATCTTCACACACTTTCTCCAATGTGAGCCCTCTCATGAGAGACAATTCATCACAAATTGCCCCAACGTGAGTTTCTCCATGGGGTGCCGTCCTTCAGGGGCAAACTGCTCCAGTGGGAGTCTCCCACAGCCTCACACAAGTCCTGCCAGCCAGCCTGCTCCAGCGCGGGCTTCCCACAGGGTCACAGCCCCCTTCAGGCATCCACCTGCTCCAATGTGGGGTCGTCCAGAAGCCACACATGGACATCTACACCCTGTCACTTCCATGAGCTGCAGGGGGACAGCCTGCTTTACCATGGTCTTCACCATGGGACAGGGGAATCTCTGCTCCAGCACCTGGAGCACATCCTCCCCTTTTCTTCACTGACCTTGGTGTCTTCACATATTCTCACTCTGTCTTTCTGCCAGTTGCTGTGTGACACAGTTCTTTTTTCCCCATTTCTTAAATATGTTTTCACAGAGACGTTCTATCCTAGCATCACTGATGGGCTCAGCCTTGGCCAGCAGTGGGTCCATCTTTGGAGCCGGCTGGCATTGGCTCTGTCAGACCTGGGGAAACCTCCAACAGCTTCTTGCAGAAGCCACCCCTACAGCCTTCCCCTCCACCACTGAAATCTGGCCAGACAAATCCAATGCAGTGGGTAGAATAGGAATATCATTGAGATTTAACCAATCCTCTTTTCAACCATTAAAATTTACATGGTAGTTAAGCCGTGCAAGAATTGGGAGTTATTGAGTGTAATATTTTATATATTTTTTCACAAATCCAGAGTTAGACAAGTGTAGATTTTAACCTCTGCACTTTGAATGCTGCAGAAGTTCAATGATTTTTGTCGTAGGGCTCATGTGAAAGTGGACAAACAAGCCTGTTATCACTGTACAGGAACTTACACTTTTGCTGTGAAAAATGCAGAGGCTCCCTGAACTAAACTATTAACTAGTGTCTTTTGGGGGAGCTCAAAGTGCAGGACAAGTTGACTAATGCATGAGTCTGCTCGAGACTTCCAATCTCTATTTGTCCTCCAGTTTTTGGATGTTGAGGAAGGAGTAGCGTTAATTCAGGTCTCAGAAACAGAAACCCTGGGTTGGAAGTCTTTCTTTGGTGATTTACTTTGCTAAGTTTTTAGAGCCTTTGCTTGTTGGATTTTTGTTCATCTTTTGCCTTAACTGTGAAAATTTTACTGTGATAAAGTGAAAATTGCCTTTTGATGAATCAAGATCATTGTAGCATAGAAACATAAGCTTTACCATGTGTGATTACTTGCCTAGCATACGTAAATTATAAGGTTAATTTGGTTTTTCCCATTGTTTGTCTTTTTCCTGCCAGTCACTCTAAAAAGTTCTGTGAAGAGCTTTTACACACGTGTGCCATTCCAGAAAGTAACTGGGATCTCAGTGAGGAATAAAACTGATATGAGCAGAAAATCTGTTTCAGATGGGTAAGATGTGACTGTTCCTTTGTTTCCACTGGAAGTTTAATCATGCCAAGGCCCTGTTATGCAGATGACAAGGATCAGACATATCAACCCAAGAAAAACATTATTTGAAAATATCTAGCAATGAAAAAACCACATATGATTTAAAGGAAAATCACAGTTGAGTTATAAATAACGTACATAATTAGTAATTATATGTATTTGTGGATTATTACTTATACTGCTATTAAATTGGTGGTTAGCCAGTTAAATCTCTTAGCAATAATACACAAAATTAATGTAAGCTGATATTTTTAGGGCAGATATCAAAATACTCATTTAAGTTATTAGATGTAGTCTGGTAGATATGTACTTATAGAACATAATTTCATCTACAAATGGAAAATATATGGAAGCATCTGTGCAGTATAAAGAATCATATGAAAGGCATCTCTAGAGGTTCTCAGTGTCTCTCCCCTATGCAGTATCATCTCTTCCCTTCTCTGTGGCAGAGACAGATGCTAATAAAAATAATGATGTTTTTCCTTCCCCAGATTTTTTGAGTGTGAGCGTTGGTGTGATGCTGACCCATGTTGCACAGGATTTGGCTTTTTTAATGACTCACAGCTATCAGGTATCACTCTTCCTTCATTAATGAAGTTCATAAATTTTTAAATTTATAATTATAAATTTTACCATCCTTCTACTGTGAAGGATGCTTTAAAAGCCCTTGCAGATCTTATGCAACTTTCTTTGGCACTTTTTTGAGTAATCATAACCATTTCTAGAAGTTCAGCCCAGTGACATGCTTCACATCTCAGAGATTATTAAGGACCTTCATGGGAATGAGTCCTGAAGAGGCTGCAGTTACAACAACATGAAATTAAAACTGATAAAACTCCAGGAAACCGTTACTTCTCATTTATCAACCTCTTTCCCAAAATGTTGGTTGGTTATTATTTGTGATTCTTTTTGTTTGTTTGTCTCATTTTTTTAAAGCCTAAGCACTCAGAATCTGAAATATTAGTGAAATTAAATACACATTAAGCACATAATGTCTGTGGATACTTTGGGCCAGCTTTCCTGGATATTTGAACTTCTTTGCTTCCAAATTTTAGTTTCTACCTGTGAGAGATTGGTTGGGGATAGAGATTGTGTATCTTCTCCTCCTCAGTATCTTAGTTACTTAAGAAATCTCAAGTCGCATTTCTGTTAGTGTGAGGAAATCAGTTCTTTACAAACAAATATGTGTAACTTGAAAGCCATTAGGAAGTCAAACATGTTTTACTCACCTGAGATGGCTAAGGGGTGCTGTCACTCTTTGGTCTTTCTATAATCAGCAGAGAGATGTATAGACACAGCTATAAGGATATTAAGAGCTTTGGAGGACTGAATTCTGTTCTGGAGACACTTTTCTTTCTCTTCTCTGGCTGTAAAGGCAGTACTTTCTTTAACAAAACTCTTCAGCAGGTGTTTAGAGTTGGATGCCATCCACGTCAAAGTCAGTGAAACAGTTCTTAATATTTTATTCCAAATTCAGATTTAGGCCACTAAAATGGCCAGTATTGTTTTCAGAAGTGTCATGTACTAAATAGCTGTCCCTGAGGATATTAAGATATGCTGGCTTTACAGTTAATTCAAGAATTCAAGACACTTCTTAAATGGATATTTTTCATTCACTTTTTTTGCTAAACAGACAAAATTTTCTCTCTCAGTCAAAAAATAAGTAGCTTAGAAAATTAATTCAGCGTAGCTTAGATGGGAATTACTGAGTAGATCAGAAATAGTTGGCAGTTTTCATACCTCCATGTAACCATGTAGAATTTGAAGTCTTAACTTAATTTTACTTAGAGTTTCCTTAAATCTAAAATAAACTAAGCATTTTAAAGCACAAAACATGCAGATCTGATACTTCGTTTTTTATCTGATTATTATTTATTATCTATGGCATTTCAGACATCCAGTCTTGTCATTCATATAGTCAAGAGAATTTTGGGTAGTGATTTTAGCATGAGCTAGGACAAATCTTCAGTGAAACTACTAGCAGTGTTTCAAACCCTCTTCTCTTTTTTTTTTTTTTCTTCAGATACAGAAATGTTTACACTAGGTCTTTGAAAGGCAGATTTTTTATCTCGATGAACAGGGACTGTGTTTCAACATACATGATGATTTTTGACTTCTGGGGTTGTATTAACCAGGAAGAGGTCCTCAAGGAAGAGATCCTGCTCTTTGCTCAGTGAAAATACTCCTGGTGACCTTAATGGGTTGTTGTGTTGGTTACCCACCTTCCTTCACTGTGATTTTTTGACCACAGTAAATCTTGGCCCATTTTAGGTATTTCCCTCCTTTGATTTCAGTTGAATTCTTTTTAACATTCAATGGAACCATGTTGTATTCACTTTCTAGAAAATACTACCTAGAGGATGAAAGTTTTCCTCACCGTGTATTTCCCTGGTAGGTGGAAAGATTGTGTGCCTGACTCTGAACAGCCTAGGAATCCAGACGTGTGCTGAGGAAAGAAGAAGTGCTTGGCAGGTTTCAGACTGTAGTTCACCAGATGCTGAAGTGAGAGTACACCCATTTGGCTGGTATCAAAAGCCTGGTAAGTGGCGCAGGGCACATGGCTTTTCTAACTGGTTTCTGCACATCGGAACTTATTATTTAACTTCAATATATAGAAGCTTCACCTTTCAGATGGAGATGCATTTGCAAGGATAGATAAGGCAAATGAGTATGTGCAAGGGAAAGAAAGGTTCAATTTAATCTCCATTTTAATAGAGAAGTGGTAGAAATGGACTAGATGATCTTTCGAGGTCCCTTCCAACCCCAAACATTCTGTGAATCTGTGAAATACCTCAAAAAGGTATAATTTAATTTTTTAGATTTAATAGGAGACTTATGGCCAATGTTGGAATCCAAATATATTTTTTTGGCACTGCGTAGTCCTGGCCAGGACGTTGTTCTTTGTTTCTCACTGCTTGAGGTGTGGTTAACACTGTGTGTCTGTGTGTCTGTGTGTCTCTGTGTGTGTGTGTGTGTGTGTGTATGCAAAATATCAAAAGGTTGAAAAGGCCAAGACCAAATTCTGAGGTAGCAGTGTACTCTTCAAGCAGTAAGGCAACATCATGTGTTAAAGAGACTTGAACTTATGAGAGGTTAGGTTATGTCCTCAAAAGGAATCCAAAGAGGATCTAGCCAAAGTGAATTTTCTTTTTCATAGCAAAACAAAAGACTCGCCTACTTGGTTGAAAAATTTTCAATGGATTTGTCATTTGTCACACTCCTTTTACATGGATCTAGTTCTACTTTGTTTAAACTTTTGTTCAGCAAAACTGAAACAGTAAGGAAAACAAATGCCTGACTGACTGTATCCCCCTTTATGGGAGGACACGCTGTTACTGAGTCTACATGAACAGAACTTTGTTGAATTTCACTTAGAGAAGTGAGTCCCTACAGGGGCAGGTCTGGTGATGTTGAGAGGATCAGGGGAAAAAAAATGGGTAAGGTGTAATTTCTCCTGCATTTAAACTCCTTCAGTTTTTCCAGAGTAGAGGAGGATTGATATCTGGTTGGAGAGGGGTGACGTGAAGTATAAATATATATTGTTCAGTACAGGTGATACAAAGATAATCCAGTTAAAACTGTGTAAAGTTAATTCAGATATCCTGACAATACACCCTGTTTTACAGTGTTAGTAAACTTAAAGAAAACTTTAATTCACATTGAAAGTGTCAGAAATATGGACTCGATCCTTGTTTTTAACAAGTCCTGTGCTGACACCCTGCCCCCTAGACCATCAATTTCCTCCTCCAGTGGCGTAACCCTTCTTAAAGAGGAGGCACAGAGTGGAGTTAAGGGGGCACCATGGAAGCGTACGGGTTTTCCCAGATCCTTGGTGTGGGCTTGGGGAGGGATGAGCTGGGAGTCTCTCTGAGAGGAAGGAAACAACAGCCCTGATAAAGCAGGCAATGGCAGGAGCATGTGGGCAAGGGGGAACTGAGAAACAACCAGGGGTAAGAATGAAGAGTGGTAGAAAGGTGAAGGGTAGATGGATGAGGTGTAGGTATGCTTCCACTTCTTGGAATTGTTTTTCCTCTTGTTCACAAAGAAACAGCTGAAAATAAAGGAAGTTGCTCACTTCATGGGCAGAGGGATGATGAACAGGAGCCTGGGGAGAAGTTGTGCAAATGGGGGAGTGTAAGGAGAGTTGGTGACATTTCTTTATATGGTGAGGAAGCTTCAGATGTTTCCACCGTAACACAGAGCAAGGCACAGATGTTTATGCAAATGGAGATATTTGCAGACAAAAATTTGTATCGGTTGTGCTGTTATGTTAGGGGTCTGGAAACCAGGAAGAGGAACAAAAAAGCTCTGAGACTAAAAGGAAAAATGTGTGAAATCTGAAGGAGGAATTTACTATAGGCGGTGGGACATTAGCGTGAAGCGGGGTCACTGGTTTTTGTCCATGGTCCTGTAGGAAGGTACTTTTGTCTCCGCATTTCATAATACGTTGACGTGAGAGCTGTTTGCTTGCACAATTCTGCTCATTCACAATTTGACTTCGTCTGTACAGTCATGGTCGCAGCTCAGTCAATGAGACACATACAGTAGCATTTTAAAGAGAGTCCAGGGTAGCCCCTTCGTTCCTATCAATGTGAGTGGTAAAATTCCCAAGTTTTCAGAAATACCTATTGGTTATGTGCATGGGCAGTACAAAGTGGAAGAAGCAAACAAAAAATATGATCTGTCTTCAGCTTCTGTAGGGGTGGTAATTTGTTTTGCTTTGGTAGAGAATTTATAACTGATTCGATTAGCGGAAGTGTTTTACAAAATATGAAAGCACATCAGAAACTTCTCATTTGTCATTGAAAGTTACAAAATGTTTAAGAGATATATTAGCAAATGAGAAGTTCCATGTGAATATGAATGGATTTGGAAAGTTTCCTGCTGGAAAATGACTCATTCCTAGTTCTTGTTTTGAGAAATTCCAGTTTGCTACTCAGGAAACAGAGAAAATCTCATGTCTATTGTGACGCAGAAAACCAAATACAGAGAAAGGCATGGAAAAAAACCCTGCAGAACTACTGAAATGAGTTGTTCATAAAAAACTGGTTTGAAAAGCGTTTATGGGAATGTTTATAAACATGGATATTTAGGGAAGTCTAGTTCCATGCATGAAGTCAAAAGGGTTAGAGAACAAAGTGGCCTTATATCCTTACTCTTGGTGTTTTAGTGAGAACATGAAACATTCAGATCCCAGAAAAAGGCTAGAAATATTGAGGAGTTGATTATATTTTAAACCTTCAAGGATAATTGTTTTCAAATGTATTTTTTTCCCCTGTTTTTAGCTGATTTGAAGAACACCGTTCCTAACCTGTGTCCACCTGTTAGTTTACCTTTCAGGCCAGAAAGTGGTAAGTGTATTCATTCATTAAGCCCTCCCCCAAAGTACTATCCTCTATTTTGTGCATATCACTAAACTATCATGCTATAGTGGAATGGTTGTGTTCTCCATGAATTTACTCCTTCAGATGTTTATGTATTTTTATTAACTGTGTATCTTTTAAACGGAACAATCCTCAGCAGTTTCTGCCAGTAATGCTGAATTCAAGGAATGACGGAGTTTTCAAACATAAACAAGCAATTGCAATAGAGATACAAAGTCAAATTTAGTAAACAGAGTTTTCTGCAGAAAGCAAGATGATGAAAGGAGCAATTCCTCCAAAAATTAGTGCAGGTTTATACTGCTTTATAATTGGTAGTACAGGAGAACAATAAATTGTGCTGCCCCTAGTTCTCATTTGTGTTTTCTTGCAAGGTTGGAAATACTTAAGATTATTCAGAACGGGATCATAACAAATAGCATTTGAAGTGTGTATTGGAACTCACTTTTGAAGAGATGCTGTATGGAAATGTAGAATTGTTTAGGTTGCAAAAGAGCCTTAAGACTATTGAGTCCAGCTGTGACACCATCTTTTTGTTTCAGTCTTACAGTAAATGAATCTTATAGTACTCACATTTTATTTTAAAAGTGAGTAGATCCCCTGAGTAAATGAAACTTTACTGCTGTGTTCCAGGGCTTTGTGTCTATTGCACCCATATATAAAAATATATGCAAATTGTTGACAGCTACAGACATCTCTCATGTGTCCTTTCCAGAAATACACAGCAGTGTAAATGTTAAATGCTGTGTGTAATGGAAAAGAAGCAAGTTGATAAGTCATCAGATAACTCAATTTAACTCAGAGGTTAGACTGAAATTAAGAAGTTTCATCCACCTCTGCCCTTGATTTTCTGTTTGATCCAAACAAATTTTTCTATGTTTCTGTCTGTCTTTCCTTACACAATACGTAACTGGGCTTGCAGGAAATGGTTAGTATTGTAAAGAATTTTCAATATTTAGTTCAGAATTTATTTATCGTCATATCTGTGACCACCAGTCATGATTGTGTTCAGACTGTTTGTATTTTTAGTAGAATTTGTGCTTTTATAAATAATCGTTTTAATGTAATAGAAGGAAAACTATCTCTTTTTTGTGAAATGCTTTGAGCAGCTAGTGAGGTAATGTGTAGACTGAGTAATTCAACTTCTTTGCAAACGTTTTTTTCCTTGGCATGTAGAAAACCTCTTTACTGAAGTTTTGTTCCTCCCAGTAGTAATTTTGTCATTTTCCTTTGATATTTTTCTTGCTTCCTTAAATATAGGGAAATAATAACCTAGGCGGCACTAAAGAAAATTGGGCCTTTCTATCCATTATTTCGTTTCTACTCTAAAGGCTGCCCAGAACGTGACCATAGCAAGTGAGGTGCTCATTTTACCCTTAGTAACAATCTTCATCCATCACACCTATGTCCAGGTCATCTTTGCAGATAAAGAGCAAGTAGAGATGTCTCTGGTTTGCAAAGGTCTGGTTCAGCACTCAAGCAAGCAGACCTTCTCACAAAGAGGCAGGATCCTGGATTAGAGCAGATGTCCTGAGGAAAGCAGTAAGGAGAAGTCAGTGAATTATAGAGAGCACAACTAGCCTGGAAGTCAAATTAGCACTAGTATTGTGTACTCCTTGGGTCTCTGACACCAGTGTATGCAGCAACACATTCAAAATGCAACTGGACACCATCTGTCCTTCCTAGCTTCTGCCTCATTTTGTTTGTAAAACTATCATCCTGATTATTTAGGTCGGATTGCTCGGTGTTGCATTGTCAGGGATTTTGGAAACTTTTCAAAAACCTTTATCATTTTTCAAACCCTTTATCATTATATTACATTATTACAGGCTGTAGAAGATTAATGGGTTTAGAGTTGAACATCACAGGAAAACTAGCAGTGACGGAATTTGCTACATTGTGGTATTGCTTATACATGGGGGAAAAAAAATATGACTGCTGTGTATGAGAAAATGTTGCTATCTAAAGGGCAATGTCATGTGTGTATATACATGTGTGTGCATATATATGGGTGTGTACATGTGAGCATATATATACATAAAATATATAAAACTTTCCATGATCAGAAAGATACTTAAATTTGAATACTTTTGCCAGAAGGCTCTGTGAAATAGTGAAGTTAATGTTATGTCAAATCTAGAGTCTTAGTTTACAGAAGCACAATTTATGCAATCATAGAACGGTTTGGGTTGGAAGGACCCTCCTAGTTCCCACCCCCCTGCCATGGCAGGGACAATTCTCACTAGACCAGGGTGCTCAGAGCCCCATCCAGCTTGGCCTTGAACACTTCCAGGGAGGGGGCACCCACAGCTTCTCTGGGCAACGTGTTCTAGTGTCTCACCACCCTCAAAAAAAGAATTTCTTCCTAATATCTCACCTAAATCTACCCTCTTTCAGTTTGAAACTGTTACCCCTTGTTCTATCACTGCATTCCTTGATAAAGCGTACCTCTATAGCTTTCCTGTAGCCCCCTTTAAGTACTGGAAGGCTGCAGTAAGGTCTCCACAGAGCCTTCTCTTTTCCAGACTGAACAGCCCCAACCCTCTCAACCTGTCCTTAACAGCGGATGTGCGCCAGCCTCTTGATCATCTTTGTGACCCTCTTCTGGACATGCTTGAGCAGGTCCATGTCTTTCTTATGCTGAAGGCCCCAGAGCTGGATGGAGCACTCCAGGTGGGGTCTCACAAGAGCAGAGAAGCAGAACCACCTCATCCTGTAGGCCCTTTCTGATACAAGGTTAAACTCTCCAAGCCAGCTTCATCACCAACCAGTAGTGCATTTAACTGAATGTATGGTTTACATCTTAAACTAAATGAATACTTGTCTTTATCTTCTGTACATCTATCACATGGAGCACAGCATGACCTGTTGTGATTTCCACATAATTTCTGTTATCTGAGACACAGGCTTCAAAAATAGATAGCCTGAAGAGAGTGGGAAAGTCCAACTTGTTCCATTTGGAGCTTTTTTTCCCCTGAAGAAGTAAATGTGTGATGACACTGAGTATGGAACCATCTGTGGCAAGTTTCAGGTATGATCTGTAACCTTCACTGATGGGAGGACAGCTGTTGTTTTAAGACTGTCCATGCTGAAAATGCTAATATGTCATGTTGCAGTCTTGGTTTACACACACTGGTATTTAAATAACAACTCTGCCGAGCTGTGTCAATATGGAGGAATGTTATGCAAAAAGGAAAACAGTCAGGTCTCATAGTTAGGTTCGAGATGGAACTTTCTGCAGCCATCTGCGAGACAGGGAGAGATAAGACTTTTTTTAATGAGAAATTATGTATTGTTGTTTTAGGGTCATACAGTGCTGTTAGTTTATGCACAGGAGTTTGACCTATGGAAGTGTTTACGTCTTTACAGTTAAGAAAACAGAACAATCTATCAAGCACATGCTGGATTTTTAGAAACAGTGCTGGTGTTTACAGAAAACTAGAGAGCCTGAAAATATTCCTGTGCATGTGGAAGAGAGGAGTGACACTGATGTATAACCTCACTTTTGAACTTTGTTATGAGATTTACGAATTGTATACAGTAATTATCCAGACTCTAACTAGCATTTGTGTCTTTGGGGTCCTTAGTTTTATACAGGATATGGCTATCTATCTTAGATTTGGCAACGACTGGAAGACAATGACCCTTAAATGATGATCTTTGCACGGGACTGTAGACTGTATACGGATCATATGGGCTTCATTCCCACTGCACTCAAATCAAGTAATTCATTGATAAACCACCAAGGCGTATGGATTAATGATCTGCCTGGCCCTTGCTGTTTCTGCCTCCTGTGATCCCCTGGTGATTTCTAGTCATTCCCTTGATGCAGCACTGAGCAGTGCCTACGGGATTTTCCAACATGGGAATAAATTTCCCATTGGGCTGTCTCAGCATGTGGAGTATTTTCATGCTCAGCAGAGATGCTGGTGATAGTGCCATTGCTGGTGTAGCTGGCTTTGGTGACTAATAGTATCATTTTTCTTCCTGTTTTCCTACATTGCTAAGGATATGCCAGGGAGATCTTTGGTGTGAAACAAAGATTTGTTTTTTATCCATCCTTCGGAACTTATCTGCCGTGACCCCATACAGCATATTGGACCCATGGTGTAGAATTACTCTCTCCTTGGTCTTAAGTTTGATTTTTATTCTACTTGTAAACATGAGGATTTTAGCTTTTTGAAAACAGTTTATTTTAAACTGGACTAAATATCTGGTATGTTTTTAGTGTACTATAACTATACAATTTATTATAACTGGAATTACCGAAGGAGGTGAAAACATTAACATAGCAAAATTGCTCACTGCTAAAAGCCATAAATAACACATTCTTAGTGTGGTTATAGATATGCAGCAATTTTAAGGAAATAACTCCTTTTAAATCATTCATATCTCCATGGATGGAGTGTATTTTCTGAAGGTCCACTCTGAGCTGAGTGTTTTTTGCTGTTTTTGGAGATTGCTCATGTGCAGGTAGGTTAGCAGTCTTCAATGGAAAAAACCTCTAAATACAAAGCACTGAGTTCAGTCTGTAAGCATGTTTTTTATCTTGAGTCAGGCTATTAAATATGGCTCACAAATTTCAGAATTAAGATTGGAATTTGTCTTTCAAACATAAATTAGGCATACTGAACCCAGAAATATGATTTATGTACCTCCCTAACCTCATGATAACCTCATCTGATTTGTGTACCTCCTCAACTTTACTAGTCTTCTTCTAAATTTTACCTATTTTATTGCACTCTGTGTCTATGTTTCCTTATTTCAAATGTCAGATTTTCCTGCAAACTCAGAACAGACCTCTATTTGCTTCCACTGAATCAGAGATGAAACTTCTGTTGACTTGATGAAAAACATTTTTAGAATGTTGTTGCCTGTGAAAGTGGGAGGATGAACTCTGCCCTCAGGAAATCTGTTCCAGTCTTGCGATCTTATGACTTGAGTGGGAAGAGAGTAAGGCCAGTGCAAGTCCTTCTGCAAATCCAGTCTTAAACCTTGCTTACCCAAACAAGAACATCTGGAAGAGAGAGGCTCTCTGTATGGGACAGCTATAATTTTGCAATAAAAGTTACAGGGCTAGCTGGATTCAGAGTCCTGTAATTATCCAATCAAAGCGCTTGCCAAAATGCGGTTTGGAAGGTCAGAGCTTAACCTATATATAAACCAGAAATGTCTTCCAGCCCATCAGGTGCATTTTCAGTAAAGCAGTGCCAGCTTGTAGCTCTGTGCTTTTTGAGAGCAGTTTCTAGATGAGGCAAGTGTAGATCAGCTGTGGAAAATTCTGGTTTGCCCACGTCATGAAGCAAATGTGCATGGCTCCAGGAATTGCTGAGTCCTCTGCCAAGAGAAGGAAAGGAAGCAACTAATAGCCAAAATCTCATTTGAAGCTAAGTGCTGGCTGTTATTGTACACAGTGGTGCCATGGGTTAAATGTCACTGAAATAAGTACTAGTGTTTCTGCATTCGTCTGCATCTGAGGCCAGCTGGGTGTAATATCAGAAAGGGAAAATACTGGAATTCTCAGTATATAAATCTAATCTGAGATGGTGAATGCTTCGTCCAGGACTGAGAATGGAGAAAAAAAAAAAAAAAAGCACAAATCCCAAAGCAACCCAAATAACAACTCGTGTTGGTCATGGGAGGTTTCAGGTATCACTTCGTTGAGACTTGTGGCAAATAGTAAGTGAAATAAATTGTGTTTTAGGTATGAATATATGATCTATGGATGTTTGCATCAGGAGTGGTCATTCTCCTGTGCCTAGCATGGACTGCAAAATGCTCATTGTGTCTTACATGTATTTAAAATTAATGTTATTAACTTCACTATTACATGTAAAAGGGTAAAATATAGAAGTAGGAAGTTTAGTTTATTGTCAAATGTAGAACACATTACTTCTACCTAATAAGGGCAGCGTGCACTCACCAGCTTAATTTGAGCACCTTCAAAAGGTTTTAATAACAGCAAGGTAATAAACTTCAGGGAAATAGGTACAGGGGGCCAAATTAAAGTGTTGGAGATGTAAATCCAAGGAATATATTTTACTTTTTTGGAATTACTTTGAATTTCTTGCCTGAGACTGTAGAATTTAGCTTATCAAGAACTCCTCTGAATGTTTGATCTGTGGGCAAAAGGAGGCGTATGAGGATTTTGAGAACTGCCCGAGGTCATTTGATGAGTCAGGGAAGCCATGGGAAGAGAGTCACTCTGGTGAAATGTCTTCCCAAACCACTGATGAACCCAGACTTCTTGACTTACAGTGGAATCCAGACAAGACTTTTTTTGGAAGAACCACAGCCAGTAACTTCAAGCTTTGTGTCTGAACCTAGAGACATTATTTGTTCCAGTAGTAATTCTCCATCACTTAGAGGTGATTTCTGGTTTTAAGTATCTAAGTAAGTGCCGCAAGCTGTCACCCTAGATGTAGAGGTGTAAATTTTCTCATGAGTCATGCAACAGGTCATATTAGACAGTTCTAAAATAGAGAAATCATTGACAATATGAAATGTAGTAATTTCTACATGACTAAAATCACTGTATTCCCCTAAAACAATTGAATAATTAGTGCTTAAGCGGAAGAAAAAATTAAGTACAGTGGGTATGTTTGCACAATCTGCCATAACAAGTAAGCTTGTGGTCTCTAACATGTAACAGTGCAACAGGAAATTTGCCTTAATTTCTGCTTAGCTGCAGACTTCCAGCCTCTATCTTGTTGAAGAGTTGTTCCCAAATATAACAGGAAGTAAATGATTTTGAAAGGACTCATGGGACTCAGTGCTGCTTTCTTGCCTCTGGCTTACAGACATGAACTAAAGCTGGGCTGTTGCCAAAATTACATGGAAGTACAATAGGTTGATTCATCAGTCCTTCATCAAGGGTGAGAGCAAAGGACATAGCACTAAGGTAACAGCCTTGACAATGGTGGTAGAACATTGGGGTTTTTTCGGCTTATTCTCTGGAAGATAACCCATGCTTGAAGTTTACAGTTCTGTGGGAAGGATTTATCTTGCAAAACCAAAGACTTTTAGGTTCAATATAGAGCCCTGGGTTGTAGCAGTTAGCCTGTGTTTTCATGAAGCATTTGGAATAAAATGATTTTGAAATCTAATTTAGTTATTGCTTTTCCATGTCTATTTGCTCAAGGAACGGTGCAACCAGGCTGGTCTGTGATCTGTTTTGAGTCTTGGGTTCTCATCAACCCGATGACTATGTTAACACCAGGATTTCTAAGTCACGGGGAGGACATGCCACAGCCCTGACTGTGTGAACCCCACATTTGAGCTTCAGAATTGATGTTGAGTGGTGTGGTCACAGCTGTCTTGCTGTGAGGAGGGGAATGAGGGAAACTTTGCCATCTTTGCAAGTCACCCATTTCTCAGAAGGCTAAAAGAAAACTTTCATGAAATGAGCAATCACAACTTTTGCATCTGTGTGGTAAATGAACTCTTAAGCAACAGGACGAGATCTGCTCACCAGGAATAGGGAGGCGACAGCTGACTCAGCTCTATCCTCACCCTACAATTTGCATGGAGAGGGTAACACCAACTTTCTGTTTAGGACTTTGTGGCCACAGCAGGGCCCTTTGCTTTTAAAACATAGTGGACTGTTGAAAGGAGCTAAAATAATTAAAGGCCCATTCTTTCCCAAGCCTTCTTTTTTTGACTTCTGTGTACAAAATTGAGAGCCTGCAGATATTTTTGTCTGTGTATGAGAAAAGAATGTTTGTGGCATTTTTTGAACTCCACTGTGAGACAGAAGAATTCTTCTTGATACTACAGTCAGTATGTATGTGTATATATATGCTCACTCATGTACATGTATGTGTACATATTACATATGCAGATATAAATATTTGTACATATGTAATATGTTTATATATACATAAGTATGTATTTATGTATATGTGTATATACATGTGAAATAGAATTGCATCTTAATTACGTTGCAGTTATGTGACATTAGAACAGTTTCATGTAATTATGTCTACAAAATCACACGAAAATGGTCAAAATAATCCTTGTGACATTTTGAAAAAATGTCCATTTCTTGTAAGGAAAGTGAAACAAAACAATAACATTTGTGAGAACTGTTGTCTCACTTTCACTTAGTCTGTAAGGTCAGGACTTGCTCTCTGTATGTAGATATATGCAGGGAACAGAGATGTCTTCATTTCAGCTACTCACTTGAGGTTCCCTATACAGACAATATGGACATCTGGCTCCTGTGGATTTAATTACACTTATTAGTGTAATTAATTCAGCTGTAGATGTGTATCTTGCAGGGGTCTGAGGTGAAACCTGTTTTAGGAAACTAGCTCCTAATCTGGACATAGATGTGGATGTCTGCTGAAGGTTCTGGGAGTGCTCAGTCACATACAGGTTCCCCACTTGTTTCCAAAAGATCTAGTGCTGGACCTGCTCAGGGACTTGTGTGCAAGTATTATAAGCCAACTCCTTTAAAGTATTTAAGCCTGTACAAAAAGCTTTTATTTAAATAAATTTGTTTTAAATGAAAACCTGGATGAAGCTGCTCATGGCTTAACTATTTATTAACTAAATATCTTTGTAAGCCTAGTTATACGTGACCTGTCGGAGATCTTTGAATATTTTATTTCATTTATTCCCAGTGATGCAATGGAAGGTGAAAGTCTTTCATTGGGGAACTTCCCAATGCTTTTACTTCATATTATTTTCTTCTGAAGTTTTACCGTTATCTCTAGTTATATTATTTTTATATATTTCATTTTGCAGAGTATTTGGATATATGGCAATCCTTAAATGTGTCCTCTGTTCTCATGGATTCATCCATCTCAAACTTTGAAGTTGTGCACGTTAGTAGAGATATATCCAATGACTTCTCCACTGCCAGAGATTTTTGTCTGTCTGGTAAGAAATGATTATTCATAGCTTTACAGAAAATACTGGCTTGTGAGCCTTAAAAAATCAAGAACAGCTCTACCCACCCCTGCCACCCTTCTGACATAGATACAGTGATTTTACTTATTTTTAAAGACTACCTCAGTGTTTCTGAATTTGAGAGAAGGGACCTGCAATAGTTTATCTAATGAAAGATACAGTAGATGTAAAACAGTGATTGCGTCATTGTACAACATGAAGAATATTGTGGACAGTAATTAAAGGGATGATGTCATTATTTTCTGAGGAACAATTAAAAGGAAGCTCATCAAGTGAGACAGACAGTAGAGCCACCTACCATCATCACAAGTAACCTGCAGCTGTGGTACATGAGGGCAGGTTAGCTGAGAGCTGGGATGAAACAGGGATTGGGCTGTAGCAACAACAAAGGGAACTGCTTTAGTCAGTGGCCTGACTAGACAGCAGAGTCCTTCAGCTTCCTGTGACTGGCAAATCTTCAATGCTGCAGGGAAGGTAGAAATATGGAAAAGTTCCTACCTACTGCAGAAATGGTCCTTGGAATGGTCCCACTTTTTGCGGCAGATAGTTCTCACCTTAAGAAGGGGAGCAGTGTAATTTACTGTTTTTTCCCTTTTCCTATAATTGTTTGAAGAAACTTTTCTAAAGGAAAAATGTTGGATACTCACCTCTGACAACAAACTGGGGCAAGTGAGATCACTTTTTTTTATTCTGAAACCTTTCCCTGGGGCTCCCTGTGGACTGTTTCAATTCAGCTGAAGTCCTCAATGCTTTATTAGAAAATGTTTTTCTGCTCCTAAAACCCATCGTAGCAGTTCTCTTGCTCTGTTGCTCCATTTTAAAGCCAATATAATTTTTTGTCCTTTGACTGTTCTGGAGAATGTTCTAGGAAGGTGAGTACATTTGTATCCCGTTATTCTGCTTAAGAGCTTTTTTATATCCTGGCTGCTTAACCTTTATTTTAAGAGTCTTATAGCAACGTCATACAAAACACTTTGAGAATACCTTTTTACCTACTCTTTTTCTTCCTGTTTTACCCCATAGCTTGTTCAAAAAACCAGTCATGTACAACAGTTACACTGGAAATCCAGCCTTCAGAAATAAGATGCCTTCTCTACCCCGATACACAGATATGCACATATGGCCTGGAGAGGCACAGCTGCCAGGTTTTACTCAAAGAGCCAGCTGCAAATATCTACAGGAGACAAGGTAAGAGGAGATTAAAGCTGTGAAGGAGGAACTCAACTGTGGTGGCCTGTGAACAGCTCTTGTGAGTGGAAGAGTGAGGAAATCGTCACGAGGCACGAAGCTATATGGATGTCTTCTAGGCAGTTGTCCATCAGTGAAACAAAGTTACAGCCAAGCAGGATGGAAGAATGTCCCCAAATACTTTTTATAAAAATGCATGAAATTATAGTGTTACCATTTAATGTTGAAACAGGTATAATAAAGGAAAGGTAGTATATGAAAAAAGTTTTGGAAAGTGCAGAATGGTAAAAACGAATGAAAACCAGTAATGAAAGTCCAGCTCCTTCCTTTTCATCTGCAGAAGATGTTTTTTATGTGCTTCCTTTTAAACTCTGAAAATAACACAAGGAGTCTTGAAACCCATAGTCAACTGAAAGTCTTAAGGACCATCTCTGGAGAAAACAAACAAAAAAACCCCAAACCCAAAACTCTAACCAAAGATTAACTAATAAGGGATTTATTGATGTCAATTGAAACAAAATCACAGACTGAGACATAAAAGCTAGGCTTCTGTGTTTGAGTATTTATGGTTTTGGTTTTGGTCATGTGGCTTAGAATTTGGTTCCTGCTTATTGAATTGTTTTTGGAGATAAATAGCATGAGTTATCATTTAGCTCTGTTTTAAAGCAAGGCGTTATTGAAAAACCTCTTATTTGGATAGATATTCATTATAAAAAAAAGAGAAAAAAGATATCTCAAACTACAACCCCTTAATATTTCCTGATTTTCTGCAAGCAAAAAATAAATTCAGGTAGCAGTTATATCCGATCTAAAATGTAGATACTGGCATAAGATACTTCAAGCAAAGGGTAGTATTTGCAATACAGTGTGAGGCAAGGGACAGTGATGAAGGCTCTCTGGTACCCTGAGCTCTTGCATTCCTTCCTTGGGCATACAGAAGGAACACACGAGGGTCAGCTCTCGTGCTGGTGATTCCCACTGCAAAAACAGCAGTTCTAACACAGGGCTGTGGGGAATTTGTCCATGGGTTAATTCTAATTTCTGAAAAGAGAAAGTAAATTATTTTTCTTCTGTTCCCTTCTTGCCCCGATAGATTTATTCTTGCCCATTTCTGAATCGGATTTAACCCCTTCTGTGTACACCCTGTCCCACGGAGATCTGATTGGCAAAGCTGAGGTGATCCATGTTGGCTCGCAGTGGAGGAATGTCAGCCAGTTCCTGGGGATCCCGTATGCTGCACCCCCCCTTGCAGAGAGGCGCTTCCGTCCTCCTGAGCCATTTGCTTGGGTGGAAACCTGGAATGCTACTGTGGCTCGGTAAGAAACCCCTTTGTTCTCCTGCAGAAGTGCTTGTGCATTCAGGAGTATGAAAGTAGCTGGAGCATGTATGTCCTTTCTTGCAAAAGAACCTATAGGGTACAGTTTAATACAACTTTGGGATTTTGTTTAGCAAAACCAGTAATTCCTCCGTGTGTGTGTTAATGCATACAAGCATCTCAAGAAAAAGGGCAGATTCCAGTACGTTGCCTTGAATCTATGTGTAACTCCCTACTGACCATCTGCTGTCAATCCGTTTTCACCCTGAGTATTTATACAAGTATTTATAATAGTTATACAAATAAATTTTGCTCCTGCTGAGCCGTAAATTTGCAGAATATTTAATCAAACCAGGATGCTTTAATGCTGCTGTGGGCCTGGCATAGGAATTCTCTACCTAGCAGTGTCTAGGAGATCAGGCTCAAGGATAGTGTTTTCTGTCCAAAAACTGTTAAAGGGAAATGCTTGCTAAATGGCTTGGACAGAAGTAGAGAAGTTATAAACATTTTAAGTAGTGGCTTAAGAGCAAATGAGCGCTAGGAGCTGTATTAGCAGATGATATAAATTTTTCTGAAGTCCCTATATCTAATGTTTCCTGTTGCATGGCCCTGGCTGTCCAGGGCTGTCCAGACACCACCGTTCAGTGAGTTTAGCTTAGAGGCAATTTATGGACATGTTTGTGCTTCATTTAGCCTTCACCATGTGAGTCTAAATTTTGTTGCATTGGGGAGCCAAAATGACAAATTGTGAATGAATATTTATTTAAAAAAAATTAAAAAAAAATGAAGGTTTGGGTGTTAGTATTTCTGTACTGTGGAACATGTTAGCACAATGCATTTCTTTTATAAAAAAACCCACAATGTGGCAAATAGAAATGCAGCAACAACAAGAAACAAGATATGAAAGTGGAGTGTGTTTTATAGGGTTTTTCTCTTAAAGCATGCCTGCTTCACATAATAGAAAGCAAACTACAGAGCGCATGAAACCCTCTTGGGCACATCACACTGCTTATGTACAGAGGAAGTTGATACAGGAGAGATGGTTTGCAATCACATTCATGTCAATAAAAAGCAGAATGTTCTGTGACTGACATGAGGAGCCAACAGATAACTTGGACATTATATTCTATTATTTATTTAAGGTTAAAAAAATAATTCCATGAATTTAGCACTATGGCGCTGCACTTGAAAGGATCTCACTCTCTGTGTGTATAGAAAGTGTTGAAAACTGTAATTTTTAGGACTCTATATTGGTGTTGCACCATATTTGTACACACGAAATTTACCTTAGCACAGTGCTATTGCTGACAGAAGAGAAATGTTTATTTATCAGCCTGAACTTGAAAGGGACTTAAAAAACCCTCAAACAAACCAAAAAACCCACACAGCTGCCGGAGTCTCCAGCTGCTGGAGGAGCTGTGGACTTGCCTCAGCAGGTGGCAGCCTTTCCCTGGAGTCGGTCCCAGCGTGAGGAGCTCCTGGGAGCTGGAGGTGTTGGGAATCTTGACAAGTTACTTAAAAAAAAAGAAAAAAAGGAAAAAAAAC
>NW_009734479.1:59943-67673 GCF_000703405.1 Apaloderma vittatum | reverse complement strand
CCATGAGCACAGGTGATGGTTCCTGCTGCCCTGTGGAAAGCTGTATGATTAATGGCATTAGACCTGTTGTCCTGGCTGTGTTCCCACCCAGGAATTTACATTTTTTATGTCTAAAATGGCTTCAGCAGTTTTGGTTGGAGATGATGTTCTTCATTACATCAGTGTGAAAGCTGTTGAGTGATATCACTGTCCTAGGAACCTCTCTTGTGCAAAGATTTTGTAGAATTGCGTTAAATCTAGTCCTTGTAGTTTTCTCTTAAATTCTTCACAACGTCAGTGTAAAATTTTTCAAAGGCATTAAGAATTATAATTTAGAAACAGTTGTCTGAGATATTACTGTATTTTCCCTAGCCTCTTTTGGCTTCTTCTCTAATAAATTACGATGCTTTTCCATAAATCATTATGTGTTATAATATGTCTGTGAAGTAGGGGGAACTGGCTTCAAAATAGCTTTTATCTGAACTGCAAAAGTCATGGACTTGATTCTTGTTGTGGAAAGTGCTTGGGCATATGAATCTCATAGACATGAGGGCCAGAAAATGGTTTTCTGTGGCTGGCTGCTGAATTCCTACTGAAAAGTTACTTTAACGTTGCTTGGCGCTGTTAATGGTCTGCTATGACGCTTAGAGCAAACAGATTTTAAAAATGTGTTAAAATTTTTAACTGACTATATTTTCCCATGGATCATTAGAAACTAAAATAAATATAAATAAATGTATCTCACAGACTATTAGAAATTACAATAAATCACTGGCATTTCAAAAGAGTGGATTACGTAGGTATGCAGGCAGTAATGGGGGAGACCTATGCCCAAGACACCCAGTCCTGCTCCCCTTGCATCTGGTGCTAATTTTGTGCAGCTTATGTAAAGCATTAATTTTCTGAAGGCTTAATTTCAAGTTCTAATATTTTTTAAATGAAACTGATTTTCCATGAGAAGGATTCTAGACATGGAAATACAATGTGATTTTTGCATTTTTATGTACAAACCCACATGTTTGTAACTAAGGTAGAGGTCAGCATATTTTTAAATGTGATTGCAATCTACAGATTTAAAGATTTTGTAAACTTACTACATCAAAATATGAAGAAACAGAGGCAGTGGGAAAAGAGTACAAGACTTTATATTTTAATTGTCTCAATCCCTGTCTCTAGGGCAGCTTGTTGGCAGCCAGGAGATGGAGACGCTCCATCATACTCTGTCAGTGAAGACTGCCTATATCTGAACGTCTTTGTTCCTGCTACCACTGTAAGTAGGAGACGAGTTGATTTTTTTTTATTTTTTTTTTGTAGCTGAGAACTGTCTCTTTTCAAAGTCCTTTTAATTGGCACAAATGGTTGGTTTTCATGTGGTGTTCACAAAGCCCAGCAAGGTTAAATTAGATGCTTTGTTGTCTGTACGGATGCAAGAGTATTCCAATATATGCTTTCAGTGAGCTGTGTTTGGATAACTAGCAGGGTAGAAAATTAGAAACCTATAAATAAGAGAGAGAAGAAGGGAGAAAAAAAAAAAGACAACAAACCAAACCACACAAAAAGAAGGTAGCAGCAAGAGAGGAGAAATTAAAGACAGAAATGGCAACGTCCCTGAATTGAGTCCATCTGTTTAGGAGACAATAATGCAATGCAATGTGTCACATCAACACTTACCACCAGATGAGGCGCAGCAGCAGAGATTTTTCACCCTCATCTTCATTATTCTCTTGTTGACATCTGTGGGAACTGTTGAGGAATGAGATTATCAAGCAATACTAGATTTGTGCTTAGCTGGCGGGGCATAAAAATAGATGTTTTAAAGATGACCGAGCTAGTGGTACAATCTGAGAAATTGTCATTTGGAAGCTCCTGAATTTCTCATTCTAAACAGATATAAAGTAAAGCTTCGAGTTATAGCCAAGCTTAGACAACTGGCCAAACTGCTGCGGGGCTGGGGATAAAGATGCTGAACAGCATGTGAATCCCAATGAAGAGTGGGCCCAGAGCACAGGATTAGAGGGTTTTTTTCCATAGTACAGGTAATTTTCAGAAGGTGGTGGTGGTTATAATAGAAATCTATGAGTCTGGTGTGCTGTAAAAATCTGGTCTAGCTATCTGACAGCAGCACACAGAGTCCCTTGCACGTCCTTTTAATCAGCAGAAAGAGCAGCAATTTGTTTTCTGCCTACAGCACCAGACTGTCATTTTGTCTTGAGTGCAGTCATTGCTTATTGAAAACATCAGGTCACTGTCCCAGGCAGTTTGCCATCTCCGCTTAAGAGCTGCTTTCAAGATAACTTTTTTGAAAGCTTTGTATCTTCTATCATCTGATAGGCTAAATAGGCTTGTCTTTTCTGCTTAGCAGTACTGAGAACTGAATCCCTCCTGTCTTTTGTAGGGGTGTAAGATAGAAATAGGTCTGATCAAGTCAGTCAGTTTCACATGCATTAGTCTAGCCCAAGAGAGAACCAAAACTTCTGTTTTTGCAGAAGTAGCTGGGAGCAGAAGGCATGGCATTTTCCTGTTTCTTTTTGTGGTGAGCTCTATTTTTTACTCACATACAAAGATCTATAGTTACGTATTTTCAGCCCACGGGAAGTTAAATTAGTAAATACTGAATATAAAATCTCCTGGAGAGCAGCAAAGGCAGAGGTCCTTCAGGAGCATTTTAAGCCTGGACAAGAGCATGGTGCTGAGAGTGCTGCCTGTCACCAGGGGACTCTTTAAATGTCAAACAGTGAAGAAGGTGAATGACATCACCTCATTTTTCTTCCATAGCTACGTGCAGCACATAACCCTCCAAATAAAACTGGCACTTCTGAGTGACTTTTTTCCACCTATATCTGTCACCACCTGTCACACTAGCAGAGCAAAGCAGTGCTTCAGCATGATTTATGACGGCTTCAAACATAAGATGAAGAGTTGAAGCTCTCCACTAAATAAAAATAGAAAGTGTACTCCCTTTCCTCTTCTCCCATCCCCTGCATGTGTTACTCCCATCCTTACCCCGTCATCCCTGTTGCACTCAATTCTTTACAGAGCAGTACTGTACAGTAGTAAAAGCAGTTGAGGTTGTCTGACTCAGTAGACTTTAAATCTATCCCTGCCAAGTAGGTCATTAAGCATTTTACGGAAGAATGGAGAAGATTATTCTGAATATTACAAAATCTTCCAGACTTCCAGCTGACTCACAGCTTCCTGGTAGATGTTGAACTTCTCTCTCCCTTGAGGTTTTGTACACACGACCTCAGCCCCTGCAGACATGAGACCATGGTAGAGCTGCTGGGCTCCCTGGAAGACGTCTCCCCACTAGCTAAGCCAGGGAACCATCTGACCATGTTCCATCTGGAAGTCTTTGCACAGATTTTACACTTTGAAGTGTGACAATCTGCATTTTGCTGCTAAGTATCGATCAAAACCCTGCACTGGATGGTACCCATGTGACTGCCAGAGCCTGTCTTCAAGGAATGTGCTGGCCCCACTGAAGCCTGGCATTGATGTTGGTGGTGCTGCATCTCAGTGAAGGGTGAAGGAATTGGCTCCAGCAGGCTTTAGTTTCTTCCACCTGGCAAATTTAATTGCGGTGGTTGGTTGAATTTAGTTGAGAACAAGGCTTGAGGAAAATGCTCTATATTCAAAATAAAATATTTGGCAGCTAATGTATAGAAAAAAAAATTAGTTGGCTACCAAATAGATGGATAGATAGGTGATGTGACATATCTCATATTATGAAGCATAGTTCAATTACAGCATGAAAATAATTGTGCTGTGCTGTTAAAATGGCTAACAAGAAATAGGAAGGCAATTATGTTAAACAGCCTTCATTTAAAATGCCAAAATCCATTCTTTTTCATCATAACCTTTTTCATCACTACCTTTATATAGGAGAAAGACCTGTCATTGCTCAATGCAGACTAGAAATGGGAATGCTACCTCCAGACACTTGGCACTAGGAACAGCCTCAATGCTAAATCTTTCCCCGAGTTACTCCATATCTCTTGCAGGAAGGCTTTGTTTTGGCATTTGTAACTTGTTTCTCCCATCGTTGCCTTCCTTAAACTTTTCATCACCAGAGCATTTGATAAAGTCACTCAGCATAGTGTAATAAATAACTTACAGGGCAGCTGGAGGTCATGGTTCTATGCAGGCTATGAGGCATGGGAAGTGCCTAGTTTGAACCTCAGGTTTAACCATGCTGAGGCTCAGGGGAGAGAGCAAGCTCAACATCACATTTAATACTGCTTTGGCTGATGTAGTTGTATTTTAGAACAAATTTACATGTGAAAACAGATTTTTCTTTTCATTTTTTTCTTTATCCTCATCTCTCTCTCTGTGCTGCATGTGATGCAGAAATGGGAACCAGGGACAAAGCGCTATGAATTAGGCAATTTCTATTCAGAAGCAGAAGTTCCTGACAGTGAGCAGCATGTTTCAGTGCTTGCAGTTTCTTGGGTTTTCTTGTTAACGTTGTTGTGTTTACAGCAAGTGATTCTCTAGATAGATAAGTGAGGAATGCATCATGACAAGTTCAAGGCTGTTGAGGGGAGTTTGCCTCCTTTCATGTCATTTTGCAGGAGACTACAAGAATCAGTTCTCTGCTGCTTCTCCCATAGAGCCTGTCATGTTTTTGCTGGAGACATCCTTTGCCAGAGCAGATGGAACTGCTGTGTTTAACTAAGCTCCATCCAGAAAATAACAGCAGCAGAGCCCAAGGCCCTCTAGCTGCAGAGAAAAACAAACCTCAGATGTACTTTGATGCTGCTGCTGGGGCCATCAGCCCTTGTCTGAAAAACACTGGCAGCTGCCAAAGCAGAAAGCAGGACAGGTTGGTTGGTGAGACCTGCTGCTGAGCAGAGTAGAGAGGAGCCTCCCTTAGGGTAGTCCCAAAGTGGACAAGAGGGGATGAAAGCGCTGACTGGAAATTGAGGTTACACTTTGAAAAAACCTTTCTAGCAATGCAGCATGTTATTCTGCTTCATACAGCAGGGGGAAAAAAAAAAAGGAAACAAAACCCTAAACCCCCTCTGTACGTTTCACTGCTTTTTCTTCTGAGTGTCATCTCGACAGAGCTATATCACCTGCTGGTAAATGCTGAGATCTCCTGGGGTGGTTCTGCTTTTGTGCTGCTCATGCAGCAGCAGCCTGGCTGCAGCTCTGCTTTGTGTCCACAGAGGTTCCCCACAGATGCGGTGCTGCTTTGGGAAAAAGCCTACATTCCTGCACAAAATCTAGTGTCTCTGCAAGGAGAGCTGACATGGGCAGCAGCCCATCGTAGCTCCTTTACGACCCAGGAGTCCTGCTGGCCTCTTTTTTGTCAGACCCCCTTTGAGCTTAATGAAAAGTGAGTCTCTTGATGCACAAAGTCCTCTTTGGAGGACCTCTATATATATATCTAGTAGAGGAAAACTTCCACAGGGATTGAAGGACCAATAAAGAGCAATTAAGTGAGATTATTGAGACTAGACAGCATTTAAATGCTGGAGACTGGAGAGAAGAAAACAGCCCTGCACAGCTATTGAGTTACTTCTGTGCAAGATGAAGCAACTTAACAGGCCTTTTCCTTCTGTTTCTCATATGTTTGAACTTTTCCTGTGTGTTTGTGTGAAGCAGACGTATTACAGCAAAGAGTCCACCACTTGCTCAGTGGCCAAGTCAGTAGTATGGATCTGCCTTCAACTAACCTGGTAGATTTGTTGGCTGGTGGAACACAGTGGTGCCATTAAATCTTCTTCATAGTGGACATAGTGTGCTCTTTAATGGTGTATAGGTTATTGTGGACAATTTAGCCCTAGAATTTCAGACAAATGGCCAGAAAGCCTCCCATTATGGTCACTGTTAAAGGGCTATGAATGGCTTAGATAAGTTTAATGGGAAAGATGCTTCTAATGTCATCAGTGACCTACAGAAGTGCTTGGCTACAGGAATGTAACTTGGTTGTTTTCACTGCAGGTCAAAACCATGTCAGTGTTGCTGTTTTTCCACAATGGAGGGAGTTACAGCACTGAGGCAGGAAAGACAACCATAGATGGATCATACCTAGCTGCCATCAGTAATGTTATTGTCGTGACAGCAAATTACCGGGTTGGTGTTTTCGGCTTCCTTAGTGCTGGTAAGTAATGGATTTCCCAACTATGGGCTAAATAGCATTCTGTGACACTTCTGTATCTAACTTTAAAAAAGTGAGTTACTTTTAGATTTGAGAAATTTGTGTCTTTCACTGATTGTGGGTTTTTTTGGGGTGTTTTTGTGGCTTTTCAGGGAGTGGGGGGAAATGACCAAGAAATGGTAGGGACTTGGTCTGAAGATAAAGATCTTGAAGGCAAAGGGACAAGAACAAGCAAAAGCAAAGCACTCCTGCCAAAGCTAGACTTCTGTTTGCAGATGAAGCTGTAGATATTGGGTTTGGCAGACACACAAAAAGATAGGTTAGGCATTAAAATTCCTGCTAATTTCAGTGGCATGTAATTGTGGGTATGGTTTTCAATGTCTCCAACTTCCAGCTGTTTCATTCTTGAAATTTTGCTAATGCTTGATTGTGCCTGTGTCTGAGCAGGGAAGAGGCAGACAGGGATAGCTGTAGGTGAGTGGTAAGAAGGACATGAAAGTATGGAAAGTATAGCACAAAGATAGTTGACAGGTTCCTCAGTAATACGGCCTGACTTGTCTGAAGGACTTGCCATGTTTATTTTGCATTCTGTTAGTCTCTTTTACTGCCTTGGACAAGACTGAACATTTGTATGTTGTCTGTTCGCATCCTTTCCTTGTACTCCACAACAAAGGGCACTTTTGCCCTCCTATTGACTCCTGATACCAATTGTCATTAAAAATTACAGAAATTCCCCTCACATACAGGACTTTGTGTTGTGCAAAGAGGCACAAACACATGAAAATGCACATGCACATGTCCCTAAACCTTTGTGATATTGCCATATGGTTGCTGAGATTTCTTTTTCTCACTTTGCCTTTTATTAGGTTTGCCAGTTTATGCAAGTAGGGAACACCTTTCTATCATCTTTCAATTCTGGCTAGGGCAGGATAACAAGGTAGAGAGCCATGGAGGGAAAATGTAATGATTGCCAATGGAGTTCTGGCTCCATCATTCTTGTCCTTATCCTTGATCTCTTTAGAGGGTATTTTAGTATCTTTATAACCTGTAGGAGGTTATATTTGCCCTGTTGGCAAATGCTAGACCCTACATACTTTACCTCATGATTCTTTTGAGTAGGTAGTGCTTGTGACACTGGATGGGTTTTACCTAGTTTGGGGTTATAGCTGTGACTATTGGTTATTTTTTCCCTTCTTTGTTTTACTGTTTTATTCAAAGCTCTCTTCCAGCAAAACCTGTTTTTCATTCAGTAACGAGAGAGCTGGCGCTACAAACTCCTTACTCATTTAGGTATGAAGTTGCTAGCAGGGGTATCTGGGGAAAGAATCACTGTTTTCATCAGGGCAAACCAGAGGCTTATGAAAGTGATACCGTGGCTTCATTTCAGCTAGAGCCAAACGCGGTGTGGATGCGGGCTGCGTGAGCTTCCATTACGCAGCGCTGCCCACGCGTTACCCACTGGCCTCTTTCAGCCCTGTGAATCTCACCCAGGTTTCTTCCTAAGTGGAAACTGCTATTTGGGCTAAATATTATACAGCATCATTTATATGATGGTATAGGGACCAGGATAACCTCCCCAGCCTCTTTTTAATAGGGATGAATGTGTGGCCCAAAACATTGATGCATGAGCTGAATGTACTGAATTTGC
>NW_009734479.1:39895-59912 GCF_000703405.1 Apaloderma vittatum | reverse complement strand
CCTGCAAACCTTCAGAGAGAGGTGGTCCTTTACAGATAGGGAGTGGCCAGGGACCTTCTCCTTCTCTGTACTGTTGAGATGCAGACAAGTGCAGCCCTTCCTGGCCTCTTCCCCTTTGGGGAATCCTTGGTGTGCATTTGAGAAAATCCTATTGCTCCAGAGGTTACTGAAGTGAATTGGAAAAGCTCTTTTCAAGAGTCACTGGAACAAGCTAAGAGTCACATTCACAGGTACCCCTAAAAATCCCTTCAATGCCACATTCTTGTCTCCTTTATGTCCCCTTTAGTCCATGTAGGATTGATAAGCTGTGGTATGTCTGTACCAAGCTCCCTGCCAGCATGTATTTTCAGTCATACTTATTCCTTTGAGAAATGATCCCAATGTTCTTTGTTCCACTGCTCTTTGTTCTGTCTGTTCTTTGGCCCACCATAGGTTAACAGAGTACCTGTGACTCCTTCTGGACATAACCAGTAGCTACTGGGGATTTTTGGTGAATATTGTCAAGCTGGGTCAAATATTGTAAGAGTTTTTCTCAAACCAAATCCATAATAGTACACCAGGGATGTTTCCATTCCTACTGAAAGACTTGGACAAATCCTGGTCCTTTGGAAGTTTTACCATCAGTTGCAAAGGGAGCAGGAATTCATCCTTAGGACTATGAGAACATCGGCAGAAGGACTGTTAGAAGGCTCTGAAGTCTTCTAAACAAACGTTATGATCCACTGAAAAATATCAGTTTCATTGTCCAAGAAAAGGGCTGAATCTCCTCTCATGTTGATTTGTCATAAATTACAAAACTAGAAATAAAGAAGTTAGATGGAGATTTTAGAGGGGAAAGCTTAGTGAAAGCAAAATACTTCCTTTTTTTCTTTGGCTTTTTTAGTTAATTTTGTAGTTGTTTTGGTCTCACATTGACAGGGATTTTACAGGAATCAAAGAGCTCTTACTCTTCTTGTGGGCCCATATGAACCTCATGAGGTTCAATAAGGCCAAGTGCAAGGTCCTACCCCGGGCTGGGGCAATCCACATTATCAATACAGGCTGGGAGATGATGTGCTAGAGAGCAGCCCAGAGAAAAAGGACTTAGGGGTGTTGGTGGACAAAAACTGCACATGAGCCAACAGAGTATGCTTGCAGCCCAGAAGGTCCAGAAGGTGATTCTGCCTCTCTACTCTGCTCTGGTGTGGCCTCACCTGCAATACTGTGCCCAGCTGTGCAGCCCTCAACACAAGAAGGATGTGGGCTTGTTGGAACACGCCCAAAAGAGGCCCACAAAAATGATCAAAAGGCTGTAACACCGCCCCCACGAGGACAGACTGAGTGAGTTGAGGTTGTTCAGCCTGGAGAAGAGAAAACTCCAGGGAGATCTTAGAGAGGACTTCCAGTACCTGAATGGAGCTACAGGAAAGATGAGGAGAGACTGTTTACAAGGGCACGTAGTGACAGGATGAGGGGCTTTGGTTTTAAAGCAGAGTAGAGTGGGTTGAGATTAGGCATTAGGAAGAAGTTCTTTTCAGTGAGGGTGGTGGAATGCTGGAACAGGTTGCCCAGAGAGATGATGGAAGAGGCTTCACCCCTGGGGGCACTCAAGGTCAGGCTTGGTGAGGCTCTGAGCACCCTGATCTAGTTAAAGATATCCCTGCTCAATTGGGGGTTAGACAACATGACCTTTAAAGGTCCCTTCCGACCCAACACCTTCTATGATTCTCAGTATACAGGATGTTTAATTTAGTTTGCTATCACTCATTAATGTTGCAAAAAGTGATGCAGATTTTTACTAGTGCCTTAACTTCTCGCTTTGCACCCAGAAAATTTAGGGTGAGTTGCCAGTGATATAGATGCTGAGACCACGGCGAAGACAATCGTCAGTTGTATTTTTAGACTTGATTCTTTTAAATATTCATGAAGTCATATAAACCAGGATTATTTTAATGCTTAAATTTAGCACTATTGTTCTTCTCCAGCTTAGTAATAACAGAAGTGCATATGTTTGTCATTGTTTGCTTCCTTCTGAACACCAGTGTCTTTTAATTCCCCTGTGGTCCCTAGGAATGTGATCTTTTCCTGCAAAAAGACTCTTTATGAAATTAATGTCCAGGCCTATCCCTCAAGCAGCAGAAAATATTCCTGGCAGACAAGTTTATTTTGATCTGACTACTGTCAATGTCCATGCATACGTCTGTTTACCAGTGTGGTAGAATTCACAACCTGGTTGTGATTTTTGCCAGGGCAAAATGGACTGGTTGTATTTCCCTCCAGGATCTTTTTGTTTAGTATACCAGTAGAGGGCACATTGTGTGACAAAAGCATTTACATGGATTTCACTTCCTCTGGGGTCGTCTCATGTGGCATACAGCAAACCCTTGAAACAAGGTTTCCTTTTTAACACCGTAGATGGGTTTTATTAATGCATTGAGAACCCTGGAAACTGGTCATGGTGTACAGGACAAACTCAAAAAAACCCTGAAAACTAAAGCAGGGGAAGTTTTTTCTCTATTCCTTCACGGCTGTGTCTTGCCTTGATCATTCGAAACTATGGCTATAGGTGGAAGACTGTAGGTTTTGGGGCCATTTAGTTCTTGTCTGTCTTACTGAAAGAAGATGTATAGTGTTGGCTTTTGTAATGTAGATATCTGTAAGAACTGCAAGGCTCACAATAATCTGGTCATCTATATTCTATTCTGCTGCTTAAATTGGTGTCTCTGCTATCTCAGTAATGCATTACAGTAGATCTATGGATATCACAGAATATCTACCACAGGATGTATTCTTTCAATTACTCTTTGTCTGAGACAGGGCTACCTCTCCACAAAGTAGCACCTTTTTATTCCAATATCTGTTCATTTTGATTCACTGTCTTCTGAGCCTACCCTTACTTTAAAATTGTACTGTTTGGTCTTGGCAATGGAAGAAACAAATAGTTTCAACTGTGTTTCTATTCCTGGATTTTCTGTCTTGACTTGTTTTTCTTTGTTCCAAGTTTTAAATGAGGAGAATTTAAAATCATTAAAAATAAATGGCTCATTGTGGATTAAAAAGAAGTAAACAGTGAATAAGCATTGTCTATTTCTTTTTTATGGACTGTAGGAATTAATTATTTCTGCTTTTGTAGATACAAAATTCATCTTGCCTATGGGTGTGCATCATTGGATGCTTCCAGCATTAGTTTCTTATTAATCAAAGTATCAAGTTACCACTGCTTGGTGTTGAAAAGACCACCCTTCAGTGGCGATAATTGAGTACATGATTAATTATTTTTCTCTTGTTTTCATGGGAACCAAAGTATGACTATATATAAATCAGATCTCTATCATTTAGAAGTAGGTCAATTTCAAAGAATATATGTAGAGATATTATAAATTATAAAATAATATCTGTACATGTGTAAAGAAGTGCAAGATAATGTGACTTAGAAATGGTTAATCAGTGTGAGTGTAAAAAGAAGGATGAAAATGCAATTAGATGTATTCCAAGGGAAGGAGCTGATGATCCTTCTGGGTCCCTTCCAACCTGAGAATTTGGCAAACATGCTAATTTTTTGATTACCTTTAATTCATTTTAAGATTGAGCTACTTATGGAGAAAAATAATCTCGTGGCCTGGATTTATGGATACTTAACCCTGTTTTAAAATCTCTTTCCTTGAAGTGTCCAAATGCAGCTTACGAGTTAGAGTATTACTTTTCTGTCATCAGGACAGACAATTAAGGAGCTCCATGGATGTCTAGTGGGGTGGTGAAATACAGTCTGTAAAGTGATGACCTTGGAAGAGACCACCTCACACATTTAAACTCTGGTATCAGTTCAGCTTCAAGAGCTTCTAAAAATGTAACATTTTATTGAGACTTCAAGTGTTTATAGATTTATTTCTTTTCAGATCTATCTATTTAATTTCTGCACTAGGTTCTTCTGAGGCAACTGGAAATGCTGGCCTTTTGGATCAACTGGCAGCTTTGAAATGGGTGCAGCAGAACATTGCTAGCTTCGGAGGAGATCCAAGCCAGGTTTGTCTAGGAGCCGACCGTGGTGGGGCAGATGTTACCAGCATTCACCTGCTCACAGAGACAGCGAGTACGAACCTCTTCAGGAGGGTGTTGTTGATGGTGAGTTCCATTCCTGCCACTTCAACTTCATTGTGAAAGGATGTGGTTACAGACCTTAGGATGTTGTGGTGTGAGCGTGCTGTTTTTATTTGATCCATGCCTCGGCAGCACTAATATTGCTGTTATTGCTGTAGTTATTTTTCATCTCACCTGTGGCTACTGTCTCCAGGAGCTTCACAAGGATGTACAAGATGCACTTTGGTGATTGATTTAGTCATAGTAAGAATCTGCTTTTCGTCACTGTGGTTTCTTGTGTATATATAAATAGACTTGTTTCATAATTTACAGGTACAGCAGGTTAGTTTCCATTCCATAAATACGGTTGTTGATCAGCAGTTTTTATACTCTAAAACTGATGAGCCAAACATCCGCAGGTTTAAAGTATCCAATCATTCTATCTGATCTCGTGACAAATTTAATTTAAAAGAAAAAGCAAGTTTCAGAGAGAGCCTAAAAAACTGTTTAGCCACAAGCTTGTCTGCTGTCAGCTTGGACCATATTCAGTCACCTCAAGTGATATGGTTTTTTACAGTCCTTCACCCAGGACTCTGAGATCAGCTTTGTCAGTATTGATATACCATTGATCTTTACAGCCTCAGATGAGAGCAGTGTGCTCTGAAATGAGGCTTGATCTTCGGTGGCGGTTTATATATCCAGCAGAAACGGTACTTGGACAAAACGACCTCTCTGCTGGCAGTGTTGACTTGGATCAGTGAGCAAAAGAACAGAACGCTAGGTCCAAGAAACCTAAGGCCCAAGTAAATGCAGTTTTGCCTTGAAAATAATGACATTTCTGTTCACTACTTGATTATTCTTCAGTGTGCCCTTGCTCCAGGAAACATACTTGCCTTTTGAGACATTTGAGACTTGCCTGTTGAGACATCCCCATGTCTCAATGAGGTTATTTTATTTGTGTCACTCTAGTAGGTAAGGCAAGGGAAGTGGTTGAAAATTGCTGTTCAGTAGTTGGTTTTCTGTGTCCTCAGATGATTCCTCACACAGTTTCTAGATTTTTACTCCATTCTTGCCATAGCAGTTAATTTGTTGGTAGATCCAGAGTCCTTTTCTATCAGTACAATTTCATCTTTCTCTGAAATCATGAACCATTTACTGGCATGGCTCAGGATGTGAAAGCTGTTAGAGTGCAATGTACTGGCTGAGCAACTGATGGAAGGGAAATGCAAGGACCTCTTTGTTTATAATTTTTTCTGGAGTGTGATTCCACGTTGCATCTTTTCTTTTATAAAGTAATGTTTGAACTCCTCCTTTCTCCTGCAGCAGGACAGATGGAAAACAGTGGTAAGTGCAGTGAGCAGGCAGGTACATCAGCTCTTCCCACTAATCTAATGTTTGTAACAACAATTTTCTTCCTGGGACTGTGGAGACCACTGTATTGGCAAAAGCAGGATCTCCACTTATTTCAAAGTGCTGTTAAGTATCAATCCTTGCAGTGTCACGGTGCATTTAGTGCATTTCTTGTGGAATACAGTGATAAAATAAAAAGCAAGCAGTAATAGCAGCGGCTTAAAAAATATGTGGTTTTTTGCTTGCGTGTGCATGTGATGAAGTGATGCAGGATACAACTGTTGGTTTACTCAGATTTCTCACCTAAACCTCCTATAAAGGATCATGTCTTATTTTTTTCCAAGACACCAAAATAACTGCATACTTTTAATTTTATTGTAAAAAAAAAAAAAAGGAGGTGCACACAGTCTGAGAATCATGAAACCGAGAATATATACCAGATATAGCTTTCCTGAGGGAAAATCCCATGAAGCAATACAGCTTTTCTGCAAAAGTTAGTTTTGTGCTTCTTGTTTGGGTCATGCATAAAAAAATGAGACTACTTCTTTGCATGTAGAGAAGTTTGATGTATGAAACTTTCTCTATAAGAAAACATGCACTTGAAATAGCAAAATGCTTTTGAGTTTCCTATGTCTGCTGTATAATAGATTTTCTTTGGAACAGATCTGAAATAAGATTGTTCAAAATCAATCCAAAGCTGTCGTGAAGACTTTTTATAACATTTTTTCAGTAGTGTGATCATGATCTCGTTGATTATGGTCTTGTTTTAAATTATTTAAGAGTATTAGCTTGATTTTTCACTTCATCTTTTGATCCAAGGGATGAAGGGCAGATACGGTAGGTTTTCCCTTCAGGCATTCCCTGGTAGGTGTCAGGAGGAGAGCTTCCAGGCTTTCTCTATCCAGTGCAAGGGAAGACACTGAGACCCTCCCATCCATGAAAGCAGGTCAACCAATGGGTGGTAAGACCAGATTTATTGCCTTAGTGAGAACTACTGCCATCAGGTGCAGAGCTGTCTGACATGAACCCTAAATATGCCTGACTAGCTCCCCTTTGGATCGTCTTTTCTTCTCCCTTTTCCCACCTCGTTTTCTTCTTCTTTACCAGCCTCATTCTCTCTCAAACCAACCAACCGTGTCTGATTACTTTTTCCTCTGTTGGTCTCAGTTTTGCTACATCCTTACCCAAATTTGGGATTTCTGTTGCCATTTCTTGATTAATCTCAGATTTGCATAGAATCGCCTTGGTGTTGTCAGCACTTGCAAGATTGTACTTACCAAAATGTCCCAAATATAGTCTTTCAGTTATTTGTGAGAAATGGCCAGACCTCACAGAATTTCCCCATAATTGTGAAATCCAGTCATCCCTTATGGCACAATTCATAAATTTTTTGTCATCCTCTCATATCTTTACTGTGAAGGTAAATGAGCACCGGCACAGGTTGCCCAGGGAAGTTGTGGTGTCTCTAGACATGGTGATATTTGAAATCCGTCTGGACATGGTCCTGGATAACCAGCTCTAGGTGGACCTGTTTGAGCGAAGGGGTTGCACCAGGTGACATCCAGAGGTCCCTTCCGACCTGGTCTGTGGTTGCATGAACCTGCCATCATCAGGACATGTCTTATCCCCTTCCTACAGACCATGTGACAAGTGCTGACCAGTTGTAAGGGGTCTTGGATTCTTTCGTTACATTCTGTCAAAGACACCTCTGGCAATGCCAGTGCAAGACTGTGTGTTTGCACTAGTTGCATGCTAGATTTTCCATTTTCTAAAAGTAAAACAAAGTAACTACTGTGTATTATTTTAATGAATAAATACAAGTCATGACAGAAATCTGTAATGCTCCCCATATACCTTTCACTGGATAGAATGCAGTCACCGCAAAATATTAATGATCAGTAACAATAATGAGATTATACAAATGTCCAGAGTTCCTGAATTCATTTTGCTTTGTGGTGTTTAATGTTTACCAGCCAAATTACATTCGTCCTTTAAGTTCTGAAATATTTTTTTTAAATAGACTATTTTGATCTCTTACTCTCTCTTGCTAGTGCAAATGATGTTACAAAATCTAAAGAGCACATAAATATGTGCTAAGTGGTATTTACAGAAGAAATTACATATATATATAAACCCCAAATTCCTTATAGCTTCAAATCTTCGTTACTCAAATATGTGCAAAAATTTATGACAGAGTATTAGATTGAAAAGGTATCAGCTCAAGAACATAGACTACAGCATTTTACACCCCCAAATGTGACTATTTGATTAGAAAGCAATTACAAGTCAGGTTCAAAGGATCATTCTAGTTGCCCCTTTATCATTTAGCAAAGGGTATACATATATAGAAAATTTCTCTAATTCATGAAATTTCAAAGAACACAGTTACAAATTTTTAAGCAGTTTGATGAAATGTGACATAACTATTATTTGACATAAGTCTCTTCAGACAAGAAATTCAGAAAACTCTTTAACATTCACTGTTGTTGATTTGGTCTCATAGTTTAATTATTTTAAAAAGCTACTATTATTATAAATATTACACATAAATATGGGAGTGCCTTCAGGAGATGAGGTTAAAATCTGGTCCTCTACACATAAAAAGTCAGAGCGTTGCAAGCTTACCTTTGCAATTAGCTGTGATATTTTTGTATTTTGCTTTTCACTTAAACCCCATTTTTTTTAGTTTTATATCTGCTAGACTATGAGCAGCTGAGTTATGCTTTTGGATATACTGTACTCCCAGCTCAGTGCTAAGCAGCAACTGTTTTTCTCAGTGAGCTAAGACTGTTCTTAAATTTGTGACGCTGGAGGTCATCACCAGCCATTGAATTAAATGTCACTTGGAAAGTCACTGACTTTCATTTTTTCCCTTAAAGGTAAAATTGACAGAAGTATAGAGTCACTATAATCAGGTGTTTCTTGGATGTCAGATGTTGGATACTTTCTTGCAGTTGTTGATGTCTTTCTGACTCTTAGTCAATGACAATAAGTGATTCTAGATGTAGAAGAAAAAGGCTCCTTTTCTCCATGTAAGTAGATTCTGTAAAGATGGTTTTCAGCCTTGTGGAGAATATCAGAGTAAGACTGAATTTAAGTTCTAGAGCTGTAGTTAGCCCTTCCCTATGCAGTCCCCTTTGTGCAATGGTGGGCATCACTCATGATGAAGAGTCATTTGCCTCACTTGGCTCTTGACTTAGACTCTATCTCAGTTTATCCTGCTTGTGAGCAGTTCTAACTTTCCTGCACTGGGGATATTCCCAGTATATGCCGTGGTTGTGATAGCACCCTTAAGAATGTCTCTGGGTAACATTCAGAAGAGGAGATGCAGAAGCATTGCCAGCACTTGCTCATCAGCTGGTGTGCTTGCATCTCTCAGTTGTTGAAGGACTGCAGGACCACGAGATGCTCTAGGTTTCTCTTCTGACCCATCAGTTGCTGTTTTTTTTCCCCACTGGTTGCCTTACATTTAGTCTTCGTAGTATGTAGGTTGCAAGTGAAAGGTACTTTTACGTTTGCTCCCTGTGTATATAAGAGATTGGGCTTTCTTCTTTCTGGGACTTGCAAAAGAAGTGTTGTCATCCCCTGTTAAGGAGAGATAGGAAGCGATACTTTCCCTCAGGCCATAGCTGAGACAAGAATCATCCATTGCTGCGAGGGTGCTTGCAGTATCTTCAGTCACCTCCAGCCTTTAAAAGAACAAAATTTTGTTACCACCATTTCAGCTACCTGAACTGAACCTATTAGTATAATATTAACAGCTGTTAAACCAAATGATGTTAATTTTGTTGTATAAAGAAATTTGTCTCGTAAATTATCAAACATTTCTGTCAGCAATTTTCTGAAACAATTAGTACAACAGTAGTATCTAAATAGCATCTGAAATAGTATCTAAGTAGCATCTGAAAAGGAAATATCTATATACTTCCTCTCTTTCGTTTTAATCTGTAGGAGAAATGGTCTCAATACCGCACAAAATTTTCTTGCATGTGTAGGCAAATGAATATATTTTGTGTATTGGAGGGAAAATTATACTTCAAAAGTAAAAGACTCTTCTGTTTCTGAAGGTGGTTGTTTCACTAGCTTCTGAAACCTGACCTACTTTCTCTAGTTGCAGTCATGATATTAGAAATTTCATGAACCTCGACTTGGGCTGTGTATTGAAGGAGACACAGCAGGAGTGATTTATGCTGGGATAATGTGTTCATCGCACTCATGCTGCTTCATGGATGGCCACCATGTGAACAAGGGGGAGTAATTTCTGACTGTTGGGGCACACCTGTGAGCCATTGCACATCAGGGCTTTATGGCTTGGCTCCTTGGTGAAGAGGACTCAGGAGTCCCAAAGGGACTGCGTATGTGGCCACACTCTTAGCTGGGTAGGAGAAGTGATTGAATGCTAACTCTATTTTCTTTCAAAGTTAGACTGAGTTTATCATTTAAAGAGCTTGACATCCAGTTTTCATGGATTAACCTGCTGTCGGCAGCTTTGTAGATTGTCTTATCTGGTCACAGGAGGAAGAAATGTCTGTTTCTTCTGTATCATAAGTACAAGTAGATACAAGGCTGGAAAACCCCCTTATTGTTTCTGGCAGCCTGTGTTGTATGTGGTACCTGTGAATATTTCTCCAGTTGAAGTTTTTGTTCCGCATGACCACAGGAGGAACTTGATTTGTTACGCTGTTGTTGTTAGTGCACTGGGTAAGGCAAGGTGTTGTAAGGACACAGCAGAGACCATCCGCAACTTCTGAATAGGGAAATGAATACACAGACAGTTAATCTTTGCTCACTGTTACCTTCACTGTTTTTCTTCCCTGGTGCATGCTCAGATAAACACTTATGGATGCAGAAGTAGTAGTAATTTGTTAGTTTTCAGCAAGGATGTTGTAACACAGGCTTAGCTTTTTCCATTCCTCATATCTTTGCTTTTAATTTATCATGGGGTATATTTCTCACAGCACAAGTGAGGAACTGAGGCCCAAAAAGGTTAAGTGACTTGCCCTAAGTCTAGAAGAAAGTTTGTGACAGAGCAGGAACTTAAACCCAGATTTCCTGAGTCCTCAGTGAGTTCTGCTTTTGCCTCCTTTCATCTCAGCCATGCAAACAGTGCCAAATAGATGCAAGATGCAGCCACTCATGTTGGATTGCCACCTATTCTGCTGTGGCACATTGCTATAGAATGAGTCAAGGTTCACATGCTACTTTCACCTATGTTTCTTCTCTCTGTCATCTTCTCCTTGCTCTGCTAGGAACATTACGTAAGTTCTTCTGCCCAAGTAGGCAACATTGTGGCTGAACATTGGTGTTTTATATCTCTAAGTATTATTTTAGAGTGAGATTCCCTATGATTTTGTGGCGGGAGAAGGAGAAGAGCCAAGTCTCACTATGTCTCCTCTTAGACCTGGTACAGAGGTGGGCTACCAAGCTAGTAAAGCGTTTGGAGCATGTGTTGCATGAGGAATGGCTGAGGGATCTGGGGCTGTTCAGCGTGGAGAAGAGGAGATTGAGGGAAGACCTTATCAGGCTCTGCAACTACCTGAAAGCAGATTGTGGCAGGGTGGGAGTTGGTCTGTTCTCCCTAATGGAGAGTGACAGGACGAGGGGAAATGGATTGAAATTGCACCAGGGGAGGCTCAGGTTAGATATTAGGAAGAATTTCTTTACTGAGAGGGTTGTCAGCCATTGGAACAGGCTGCCCAAGGAGGTGACTACGTCACCGTCCCTGGAGGTGTTTAAGAGACGGGGTGGATGTTGTGTTGAGGGACACGGTTTAGTGGTGTTGATAGGACTAGGACAAAAATTGGACTTGATCTTGAAGATCTCTTCCAACCGAAACTGTTCTATGATTCTATAACTCAAATAAAAATATTAATTGTTACAAGTTTTGTCCTCACCCTAGATTTTAGGCTTTGATTGTTTCTTTCTAAATGGAAGAAAGTTGTGAAAATCATGCATTCTCACACTTAACTGAATTCAGTGAGCTAACTAAATGTAGAAAAATAAAACAAGCAAAAACATCCTGTCCAAAATCTCAGTCCTTTCTTCATGTTATTGTGCTTGAAAATTTCTTTTGCATGTTTTTAGTGTCTTTTCTCTCCAGTTTATCAGAGTACTCTTTGGCCAACACACTTCTTAATTTACCTGTGAAATACGCAGATGTGGTAGATTCACACTTTTAAAATTGCAGAGTAGCCATTAGAGCACAGAATCTATTGTTCTCTTGTAACTTTTAGGCAATTAACTTACTGCAATCTTCCTTCCTCATTTTAAAATACTCTCATTTTAATGCATGAAAACTGCAGCCACTTAATAGTATTGTTTGTCAAGTTATCTCTCTGACACAGGTTAAATTGCCATAAATTTGGAAAATTATTATTGAAATGGGTGCTATCCACTTGACTGATATAAGCAAGAATGACAGTAGAATCTAGATTTGAGCTAACAGCTTGAACCCCTTGAGATAACTTCTGCTGATAAAGTACAAGAAGTAACTAAAGGAACTAAGGAAGAAACTGAAAACATTCCTAAGAATTTTCTGCTGCAGAGAAGGTTGTGTGATGTAGTGGTTCCTAAGAGAAATACTATTGCAGAACTTGGTCTTGTATGTCCTGATGCTATCTGTCCATCTATATGGTAGATAAAGAAATGGCAGACATCACAGAATCACAGAATGTTAGGAGTTGGAAGGGACCTCGAAAGATCATCTATTTAAACCCCCCTGCCAGAGCAGGATCACCTACAGTAGGTCACACAGGAACGCATCCATGTGGGTTTTGAACGTCTCCAAAGAAGGAGACTCCACAACCTCCCTGGGCAGCCTGTGCCAGGGCTTTGTCATTCTCACAGTGAAAAAGTTTTTTCTAATATTTTTGTGGAACCTCCTATGTTCCAGCTTGCACCCATTGCCCCTTGTCCTGTCACTGGACATCCCTGAGAAGAGCCTGGCTGCGTCCTTTTGACACTCTCCCTTTACATATTTATAAACATTAATGAGGTCACCCCTCAGCCTCCTCCAAGCTAAAGAGCCCCAGCTCCTTCAGCCTTTCCTCTTAAGGGAGCATGTCCATGCTGGTAAACAAAGTGAGCCAGGGGTGGGGACTCTGGCCCTGGGACCCAGAACTAATATTTTAATATTAATATTTTTGTACACCCAAGCTTAGACTGTATCTGTGCCCTGAGAAGGGCTTGGCATCCCTGGCCTGTGTTGACCTCCAAATTTTTTTTGAAAGTTGACTAGGAAGTGCTAGACATTAGCATTTGAACCAAATAATATTATTGGCGTGGCCACACAATATCGTATATTAATATGGGCAGAATCTGTATTTATTTAGCTGAGTTCTTGGGTTGATTTCAATTGTACTCTTAAAGGTAGCAAATTTGCATTTAGGATTAAAATGTAAAAGAGATAACCCAAAAACATTTCCATTACTTGTTCTGTGGCCGTAGTTGCATGCCTTAGACATGAGCATATTTCTTGTTCTGGACCTTTCATAGATAGTTTTACATTTGCCAGTGGAAAATATATTTATTCTGATGTATTTTTTACCTGAGTAGTGATTCACAAGGTCTTCGAGGCACTGAAAGGTTTGCCGTGGAGAGATGTAATACCAGTTATTTGGAAGGCGGAAGATTCTGTAATGTTTCACTTGCCTATGTCGCACTGACAGAGAATACAACCCTGGAGAAAGAGAAGAACTAATTACAGTAAAGCGTAATTCTGTGTTTCTGGATGGATAGCAGTGACCACAACCAGAGCATCCATAAGATGTGGCATGATCTAAAAGGCCCTGGAAAGATCCAAAATAAACTCAGTGACCATGCTAATTTCTACTTATACAGTATGATTTATAGATACTCTTAAGTGTGACAAAACTGTGAATGCCTCATCCCTGGAAGTGTTCAAGGCCAGGCTGGATGGGGCTCTGGGCAGCCTGATCTAGTGGGGATGTCCCTGCCCATGGCAGGGGAGGTTGGAACTAGATGATCTTTGAGGTACCTTCCAACCCAAACCGCTCTATGATTTATTATTCCCTTCTAACCATACTATCATGATATTAGGATGTGTTCTGGTGCTTCAGAGAAAGGGAAGATACCATGTTGCACCATGAAAGATGTGTTCCCAGTGAAGAGAATAGAAGCATAAAGTATGTATGGGTCGATTCCCATGTAGCAACAGAACTGCTACGAAAGATAATGAAATTGAAGAAAAATAATAAAATTAAACACATACCATTTTTAGAAAGAAAACAAAAGAACCACCTGTTCATGTAGGAAATGCACTTATCAGCCACCCCCGCTGCTTGATATATATTTTACAGGTTTTTCAGGCAATCTTTTGTGGACCAAGACAGATCTGTGGCTTTTCCTTCATTTGAAAAGTCCCACAGCTTAATAAGCTTCGCGTGCGACCAAAGTAAATAACAGTGTTTGAACAACTGTGTCTTGTTTGTGCCGATTCCTGTGGAACTTTCCAGGGCCACTGCTAACCCTGTTTCCAGCACCGCATCTAATGTAGGTGACTGGTGAAGATTGGCATGCTGTACTGATGCCTTTACCTTCCTGTCACATATGGTTTCACGTTTTGGACTGATCCATATGAAGCAGGACAGAGAGTGAATTAAAGAGCCCTAAAACTGTTAATGCCTGAGATCAAGGGGAAAAAATAATCATATTTTCTCACCTTTCCTAGTTTCACTCTCTCTGATCATGAAGGAGCCGACCTTGGTGTTGGGTAGCTGTAGAAGTTCCTCTGCTTTTTCTCTTCCCAGCCCTTCAAATAACCAGCTGTGAAGCAGGAAAAAACAAATTCTGAAATTTGGACACCAGAGAAGAGGAAAGCAGCATGTGGCCATGAAAGTGAGGCATTAGCCAGGAAAAGTGACTGCAAAAATAACACTGTGGCTTTCTGTAGTTATTCTCTCAACTATGTCCAGGTATATTTCCCCAGTTTATGGAGAAACTTTTGCTCTCTGAATTCCATTAACTTTTGTGAGACTAAGAGAAGAGTGAATAAGGTTTTAACTTATTAGAAAAAACAAAAAAATGCTTTTCAAACTGCCTTGATCTGAATTATTAAGAACATATCCATGTGGTTTATTGATGACATATCTGTGGCATTAGTAAAATCCTTCTAATTCATTTAAACCAGTTTTGTTGTCTCTAAATTGTATTTAATTGTAAATAAGCCCCAAATAAAATACAATTATTCTACTTATGACAGGGAACAGTCTAGCCATTGTGGTTAATTGGCTTTATGGATAAGAGAAAATGGAATTTGTCCTAATGTTTTTTCACCATAGCTTTGTGCTTTGCTGTATTTTGGCACACGTTGTGTCTCACTATACAACTAAGCTTGCTTGGCTGGTGTAGGATTTACTGGCACTTCATTTTAAAGTTGTTCTTGTGTGTTTGAACTAGTCCGCTATCAGCAAAATGGTCTCAGAAAAGCTTCAGACACCAGCTTCTGTTACTATGTCTATGCCATGTCTTTGGGAAAACATCTCTATCATCTCAGGAAGATATAAAAGCATTTTAATATTTAAGCACTTAAATAAATCACAGTGAAGTTCACAGTTCATATGCTTAAAATTAAACAGGTATTAAAACTTTTGCCAGAAAAACTTCGAAGTTGTGCTTTAAAGGGTTTTTTTCCCTGATTGCTGTCTAGGGAAACAAGAAACCTTTGAACCCTCCTTAGTTCTTCCAGTGTAAGAGTTTACATTCTTGAATGACTTATTAGTATTTCTGTTTGTTCTTTTTTGTCTGTTTTTCATGAGCAACTTTAGCTTAAATTTTACTCTTTGCAAATAGTAAAAATCCTTTCTGAATAGAGTCTCTTCATCGATGTCTTAAAATTAGAGATCAGTCCCTGCCACAGAAGTGTTTTAAACACCTTATATGACATTTGAGGGGGTTTTGACCCTTTCCAGCATTTAAAATCCAGATTTTCCTAAACTTAGACACGGATCTGGTGTTCTCAGATTTCAGAGGAACTATTTAGACTGTCTATTTAGAAACAAATAAAATGTCTGTCTGGTCGCTATGAGCATTGTTTTGATTATGACACTGAGTAACTAATCATGGCAGTACGTGTGGAAACGCAGTGTGAAAGGCTATAGTAAATGTGTTTACTTACCCATGGTAAACTTTTGCTACATATTTTCCTGGAATATAGTTTTCTCGACCTGTTGTAAGGGAATGGACTCTCCACCAGCCTCCTTCACTGTGGGAAAGCAAAACAAGGGATATTTTCTGATGTACTTTCAGGGCTTGTCCTCATTTTAGAAATTAGTTAACACATGCACATTAGCCTATAGCCTTGTGTCTGTGTGCATGAACCAAGGTATTCAGAAAGGGACACAAGTTTCATTTAGAGGAGCTCTATTTCTAAACCTGCATGAGGATTAAATTTGGACACAGAAATAAGCTGCATTTGTTCCATTTAAATTACGTAAGTAATAAAATATTTTTCTGTAGTTAAAAGAAGAAGAGTAAATACTCAGTGGTTAAATCATGCTGTGCTCTGCCTTCCCACAGCTAGACTTGTACTGGTATCCAAGATATTCGGTATATGGCTGAGTATGCTGTGTCTGGACAGCCTTGTAGTTGTTTGTGTAACATCAGGGTAGAGAGACTCAGCAAATGGACCCTGTCAGGCCCAGAACAGTTCTTCAGCCTAACAGAACCTGGTTCATGGTTTTCTCTTTTCCTTTTCTTCCGTGAGCTGCTGACTAGTCTGCAATAAAAAAAGACCTCATAGCTGAAACTATGTTTCATAGGCATATGGGTTTGTTTTTTTTTTTTTTTCCTCCGTGATTTATCTTAGTTTCTTGCCATGATACTGAATGACGGTTTCGGCTTTTGAACCCCTTAGGAAGGGCGGGGTAACAAGAATTTTCACAGTGATGCTGCAGAGCTTCGGTGATTTGTGCAGAGGTGCTCTCTCCACCTTTTCCTTTAAGAGTTTGAATCTAAATAATACTGTGTCTTGTGTTTGAATGGTTTTGTGGATGTTCATACAAATGCTTCCAAATAATATCCAGACTGTAGGCCAGAGCCTCAGTGTATGTCAAATCAGCTGAGTTGAAATCACTTAGGTTAAATCTACCATGGTAGAAGCGCTGAGGCCATGGTCCAGAAATTAAAAGCTGTGGGAAAAAGGGAGATGTCTCTTCTTACTGCAGGGGGTTGGACTAGATTACTTTTCAAGGTCCCTTCCAACCCAACACATTCTATTATTCTAAGTGTCAGCTGCTCAGAGGTGGAAATTTCAGGGCTCCACAAATTTTATTTGTAGATTTCCAGGTGACAAGAAATTATCTACAAGAAGTTTAGGTTATTTTGTGGTTTGTTGTTGTTTTTTTTCCCTGCAACTCTCCCAGGATGAACCAAGAACTGAAATAACAAAAATTAGAGTCAGTCTGCATTTCCGTCTCTTCAAAATGTAATATTACAAACCCTGAAAAGTGCCTATGATGATTAGAAGTACCATAGTAGTGCATTGCTCCTGGGGCAGGAGCCAAAGAAATTATGTAGATTGGGGTGACCGTTGGAAGACATCTGGTTTGACTACTGCCAGCTAAATGCAGCTGTTCATCTGGTAATGAAAGATACCTGACAAGTGTGGAGACTAAGAAACTATGCCAGGGGTGCTTATCTAATCCCACTAACCCAGAGCAGTCACAAATATCTGTGAGGAGCTGTGTTTTCTGTGAGGTTTCCATACATACTGTTCCTGGCAGCATTGGTGGGGCCGGTGGCTGCTCCACATAACTGCTTTGGTAGAAGGCTGAAAAGCTGTCGTAATAAAAGGATTATGGGCTGCCTGCTCATGCTGCTTTCTCTGTGGCGACTCCTCATCTCTTGTGCTCTGGTCAGGTTTGCCATGCTGTGCTTCTCTACCACTGCATTCTGCTTCTTTGGATGACTTGAGAAAAAGATTGTACCTACAGCTTATGTGCAGCAGGAGTCTGCAAGCTAACAGATCCTATTAACATCAGCACATCTTGGGTATGAACAGGTCCTTTGTTAGGGCACTGCCTTGCATAGCACATTAGAGTGTCTTGTCATCTCTGAGCAAGCTGATTCAAAACAAGAAAAGGAATGTTCCCATCAAGTCTTGCTTTGGCTCTTATTTACTATTAGAAGCTCTTGATCACTGTTTGACAGACAAACATGATGAAAACTGCTGCTACAGAAGCCTAGCTCTTTCAGAAGTTGTTTGCCTGGTAGCTCATGCTATGCAACTCGTGTACGCATATGATACACCACACATAGAATTCCCATTTATACAGGCATATGTAGTTACAGGGTAAGTAGTTACGTGTGAGGGTTTGTAGCTGTCGAAAGCTGGCAGTGAGGCTTTAAGATGGAATTTCCAAGCTAAAGCAATTGTATCGTGTTGTGAATGTTACTCAAACTGCAGCAAGGTTTAAACAGCTAGAAGTTACCAGAGAATTCCCCTGGTTTAGGGAAGCTCTCCATCAGCAGAAAATTCATCTAGTGGTGTTTTCTGAGTCTCGTGACTTCTAGGTTTAAGGAGGCAGGGAAAGCGCTTCGTCAGCAGAACATAACTGCACATATTCTGGGTCGGACTGAAGGTCCTCGCAGTCTGGTATCGTGTTGCTGACAAAAGCCATTGTAGGTCACGGTGGCCTGGAGAAGAGTCTGAGAACTCATCAATCGTCTGTGATACTTCTCTTGAGTACTTCTGTCCTCTAAATGTATCTCATGCTATGTCTTCCTCAGGTAGAGATTTATTTTTTTTTTATGAATTTAGAAATCCTCAGAGGATTTCTCTGCTATGAATGTATCTGCTTTCCTCTTCTTGAATCCATCTGCTCCACCAACTGTGAAAATTACATATTTCATTTCTGTTTAAGCAGTGCACACAGCAGCTGTGGGGCTGAGTGACTTCGAGGAGGTTACTCCATGTTGATGCAAGTTGTCCATAAAAGAATATTAGGGCTGCTGGCTTCCATTTTTCAAGAAGTGTCCTCACCCTTGTATGTGGCAATATTTGCGCTATGTCTAAGGTTGGCCTGAACTAGTGCCTTTAAGCCTCCTTTTTTCTGGGGCTCATAAATTTTTGAGCTGAACTGGCTGGGAAATCTTTAACCTCTTTTATCCCTCCACGAATAAAATTCATAATCAATGAAAAAAACTAAGAAGAAAACGAAACCTACTTTTTCTTTCCGTTAGAGTTGCCTTAAATATAGGGTGAAGTTCTAAGACTTGATAGTAAAGAAGTTATTAGAGAGAAAATAAAAGACACAACTGACATAGAGAAATTCATATTAATCTTCTATGTGATTAAACTATTTTTGCTCTTAATCTGTTTTTGACTAATATGGGGACGATACTTTGTCAAAATCGTTTTTCACAACATAATTCTGTTCTGAGTCCTACTTTAGAGTCTGAATACAGCTTCAGAAACCATGTCAGAGGAATCCAAAGATCAAAGGACAATCTGAAACCCTAAACCCTTAAACTTATAGGGAAATTTACACCTTGGCTAAGCATCCTACCTTGCAAATTATAAAATCAGTTGGTTTGGCTGAACTGCATCCAGCTTGAGCTAGGTGCATAAAACAGGTTTGCATCAATTGTAACAAAACCTAATTTTTTTCAAAATGGATCAACTTACTCTGATAGTACACGTAGTTTTTCCCCTACGTGAAATATAGGTTGGCTTATGTCTGCTGAAGGATAGTCATGGAGGACAGCAAGGAAATCGCTCTCCTGACCTGTTAAAGAAGAAAGAAAATGACGCTTAAGAACAAGTTCTGTATGCTATATTTTACATAGTAGATCAGACGGGAAAAAATCTCACTCTGAAATGTCTGGTAAACATAAAGAGCTAAAAATGAGCCAATAACTTTATAAGAACAAGTTCTGTATGCTATATTTTACATAGTAGATCAGACGGGAAAAAATCTCACTCTGAAATGTCATTTGGTAAACATAAAGAGCTAAAAATGAGCCTATAACTTTATAAGAGTGTGAAGATATTAGAAATGAAAAAATGTCATTTGCTTAATTATAAGCAACTAAATTTAGCCCACTTTTTCTAGTAATTACACTACTTAAAGGACATATTCAGTTTGAAACTAGCAAAGTTCATATTTATAGTATTAGGAAGTAACTCGGATTAATGCCACTGCCTCTAAATGCCTCCAGCTACAAATTTGAGCCGAGCTGGTGCATTACATGTAAGCAAAAAATGTTGAATTGTTCCATCATCTAACACCACTGATACTTTTCAAAATTATGAAATTAGTTTAGATGAAAGCAATAAGAGTATGGCTATTATTGCCCATTTCCCATCACTTTTTAAAATTAACTTCATGAGTGCTTTGTCCTCCCCTCTTGTGTGGAAACTATACTAGAGTTATCTTCAGTTCAAGAAGAGAGGCAATGTGGGTGCCACAGTTAAATGATTGTACAACTGTCATTTTCAGAACTGTGGTCAGTAAAGACATTGAGACCTTGAACATCAATTGGGATGACTCGGGGCTTTGTAGCACTGTGTAGGACACCTGCTGAGTCTCAGAAATTTCGGAAGGGTGGAGGACGCCCTTTGCACGAGACTGGGACTGTCAAAAATTCAAGA